>NC_089796.1:49350398-49512898 GCF_040412425.1 Macrobrachium rosenbergii
TGCTGGACAAAAGGATAAAAAAATGAATAAAGAAATAAAAAATGGATAAATTTTACTATTTTTTTAAAAGAATTGGATAAAATTACATCCACATTGTTGCAGTCATTATTTTTTACAAAAAATAAAAACCAATCAAAACTCATAAATACTAAATTGCTTAAAATCGTATGGTCGAAACCGTTTCTTGAGTGGGGTTTGGGGACGGGTCCAGCAATAATGAATAAAAACTTGCTTTTCATGAAGAATCTTTGACTAAATAAAACAACCCCGCTGAGTTTTGGTGTTCAGTTCAAAAAATTAAAAGTAGTGATGGAACACTTTTGTTCCCAAATCTGTCAAAATTTATGCTATGTCTTTTAGTTCTGCCTCATTCTTCTGCTGTAGTGGAGAGAATATTTTCTAAATCAAACTAATAAAGACAGACACAAGAAATAAATAAATTGAATACTGAATCAAAATAAATAAACTGTTATTAAGCAAAGGCAACGGGGAGCAGTTCATTGCTATCAATAAAATAGCCTAGTATTTTGATGATAAACTGCCCAAAATGTATTCAATAAAGGATAAACAGTGAAGCATATGTAGCTGTATAGGCAGAAGACATAAGTTTGTATTTTTGTAGTTTTATATTTTTTAGTAAATGTTTTCATATGATCGTATTGTGCAGTGTTAGTGTAATGCATGCACCTTCAATATATTTTTGTTCATACAAAGCATTAATAAATATATTTTTTGAAATCTAACCAATAGTATAAGTTTAAATCCAAATTTATAGTGTAAAACTGTCGTCACTGTACAATCACCATCACCAGGCAGCAAATAAATAAATAAATGCCAGCTGTAAGATGTCTACCAACAGGGTAAGATTTTAAAAATATTAATCAATTAAAAATAAAATTCTTAACCACATCCTCATTAACTATAACGCATTTTTCAAAGAGAATATATTGGATACATTTCGGATACTACTGTATTTCATAAAATCTGGATAAATTTTGTACATTCTGGATAAAAAATGGATACTAAAACACTGCTCCATAAACAAATGCCTTTGGCTAGAAGGAAAAGAAATAAAAATAATCATAAAAAGCAGGCCAAAGTTAATGAATGTTTTGGCATCACTAAAAAATAAAGTACATATCTCATGCGGTTGTGAGAAATTTTGTAAATAAATAAAATATTTCTTGGATTTTACTCTAATAATCAAAATGCCTAAACGTCCCACACCTTCTAAGGCTCCTAGCAGTCTTCCTAAGAAAATAGAGGAAGGTGAAACAAAATAAAAAAATTAAATAAGTGTTAAATATGTTGAAATCTGGTGAGACTGCTTCAAGCATAAAAAATAAATGGGGTTGAATGAGGTGCAAATTGGAAAATGGTCTCCAAGAGCTACCTCAATAAAGCGAAGCAGGTTTTGACCAGGAGAAGCACAAACATTGTGAAGATGTAATCTGCCTTTTCATTAAGGACAGAAGACTGCCGTAAAAAAGACATCCCCTTGCAAGTCAACATGATTCGGGAGAAGGCTTTGCAGCTTTATAATAAGATTGTCAAAGAAATACAGAAGAACCGCATAAAGGAACATCAACATCAATAACCATGGAAGTTTTCAGGCCAGCAAATAAAAAAATTGACAAGTCTGGAAGGTGATTTAACATCAGGAGTGTGAAGTTGCATGGAGAGGCTGCATCTTTTGACATAGAAGCTGCAGAGAGCTATCCAAAGATCTTCAAAAGAAATCATCCAGGAAATGGGATACAGGCCTGAACAGGTCTTCAACATGGATGAGACTGGACTATTCTGGAAGAGAATGCCATCAAAACATACCTGATGAAGGACAAGGCCAAAGCGCCTGGATTCAAGGCACAAAAAGATAGAATCACACTCATGATGTGTGGGAATGCTGCTGGCCACATGCTCGAACCAGGCCTGATTTATAAGTCTGGAAACCCTAAATAAATCAAAAATAAAAATAAGAATACCCTGCCTGTCTACTGGATAAATAACCCCAAATGGATAACCAAAGTCTTAGCAAATAACTGGTTCCAAATAAATGTTTCATCCTTAAAGTGAGGAATTACCTTAAAACCTAGGCCTTGAATTTAAAATGTTGCTGATCAAAATAAATGCTAAAGGGGACCCCAAAGATTTGTCGCATAAATAAATAAATGAAGATCAAATTCCTCCCTAAAAACAAATACCTCCCCTCATAAACCTATGGACCAAATAAATGATCCGTGTATTTAAAAAAAATACACACACAATGCTAAATAACATCTGGTTAATGCAATGGATAAATGGGAGGACTTCACCTTAAAAAATATTGGAAAAACATTCACCATAGCATTGTGCTTTTCAGTAATTCAGTCTGCCCTCCAAGATAAGAAAAAGGAAAACTCAATGCATGCTGGAAAAAATGTGGCCAAATCCAGTCCATAAACTACAATAAATTCTCGCCGCAAAAGACTCAAAATAATGGGGCTAAACAAGGCTGTGAAACTAAAAAATTGCTAAATGAAGATTTACTAATTGCACCAAAGAAGTCAACACTCTAAATCAATGCCCACTCTGATCCCCTGATGGATGATGATTTAATTGAGCTAAATAAATAAGCAAAATGAAGAAAAGAAGAATCAAATCAATAAAAAAAGGATGAGGGTCTTTCAATTGCATGTCTTGGGATAATCCTGAGGGCACAACAGCAGGTGACTGGATAGGGAAATAAGACGACTAGGAAGTCGATCTTACCTACAGCTACAATAACCCTAAAGGGTAAAAGAGGTCGCATTGTGCAAAAGAGAAGGTTGTTGGGTACCTGTGCCGAGAGATCATTTATATATAAAGAACTCTGCTCTTGAGGGACTCCACTATAAAAGCAAGGGAGTTGAAAACATATCATTGCAAGGTTACTTAACTTCTATACCAGTTAAGGAATATGAAATGGTGAACATTACTGTACCTCACTGGGGTAGATTAATAAATATGGATTGTACAGTGGTAGATGAGCTACCAGAATATACAAAGAAATTTGACGTTAAGAACAACTTAAGGTCGTTGTGTAGAACAAAAATCAGCTTGGCTGATAAAGATTTTGATCTACCCGTAGAGAACCAATCGCCTATAGAATTGTTAATAGGGGTTGACAATGTGTACAACATATTACATCCAGGGTATAGGAAATTTGGAAATTTAGTATTGCTACCAACCATATTTGGTTACATGGTAACCAGAACATGTAGTTCTCCTCCCACAAAGGAGACTCATGTTTCCAATTTAAAACTGGCAGTGGAAACTGAATAACATAATTAAAATGAAGGGGCTAAATTTAAAATAAATCCAAGGGAAATCTTGAAACTTTATAAAGTTTAGATAAATTAATATTGACTGCAGTGAAATAATGGAACAGGAACGGAAAAACTGGAGAACTTTGAGAGTACTATAAATAATTCTGAAATTGACAAACAGTAAATTGTGGCATTGCCTTGGAAAGGCAATAAATAAATAAAATAACTTCAAAATAAATTGGCTTTGAGTAGATTAAAACAACAGTGTGTCAAGTTTCAGAAGGACACTCAGTATCTAGAACACTACCAGAAAATCCTGAAAGGTCAGGAAGATAGGAGATTCATAGAGAGAGTGGAATATTTTAAAACAGAGGAAGGCTGTCATTTCTTGGCACATCATGGTGTTAAAAGGGACAGCGCATAAACCCCTATTAGGATAGTATTTGACTGTTAAATAACAGGGGAAAAGTGGGTTAAATTGAATGATTGTTTGTGGAAGGGACCACATAAACAAATGACCTACTCAAAGTTCTACTGCAGTTTTAGGGCAAAGATATACCTGCAGAGTTTGTGGAAGCAACAACTGGACTGGGATGAACACCTCCCGGACCCATTACAGAAACAATGGGTTGAGTTATCTCAAGACTTGGAAAAATGTCTTGATATTTCTTTTCCTAGGAATACTAGTCTAGGAAAGGGGGACTCCTTACACATATTCTGCAATGCCAGTGAGTTAGCATATGGTTGTGTAGCCTATAGAGTTAAGAAAAAGGCAAGAGTAGCACCCATTAAAAAATTAACTGTTCCAAAACCTGAGTTGATGGCATTGTTGCTAGCGGCAAGAATGGCCAAATTTATTAAAGAATCCTTTGAGAAGGATAAGTTTGTAGAACTGTTCGTTTGGTCGGACGGTAAAGTCGCTCTAAGTTGGCTAGTATCAAAGTGTTCTCCCTGTATTTGTAAAAAAATAGAGTACATGAAATAAACTCTTCAATTCCACCGGTCTTATCCTGTGTGCCTACAGATGATAATCCCAGTGATCGGCTGACATGTGGGAAAAGGACAGAAATGATCTTGGATAGTTCTTTCTGGTGGGAGGGACGCCCTTGGTTAAAAAATTCCTCTTGGCCAACAGACAGGTCATGGGTTGGTGGATCACTTGTGCAGGGTAGGGAAGAGAACATTTTGGTCAGTACTGTAGGAGACAACCTGAATGGTAATACTCACTTGCTGAGTTGGGAGAGATTCAGCAAGGTTAAAAAGGTCTATAGGACCACAGCATGGATCCTACGATTTTTGAATAACTGTAGGAGTTCAACCAATATGAAGAGGCATGGTGAACTGACCTTGGAAGAACTCCAAGAGGCAAACAATAAGACTATTGCCATCATACAAAGGGAATTTTTCTAAGAGGAATATGAGAGTTTGATGAAGGGGGTAAGAAAACCAAAACTAGCTCTCGTACACCAGGTGAATCTTTACCTTGACAACAGGGTAATAAAGCGTAAGGGTAGACTAGAACACGCACAGTTACCCAAAGCTGCTAAGTTTCCCATACTGTTGCTGAAGAGTTTCTATGTTATCGGGTAATTATTAAAGAACATCATGATGTTAATGCTCATATGGGTTTAAATGCAACTGTGGCAAGTGTCAGGCAGTAGTTCTGGACCCCACAGATAAGACAACTAAGAGTATATTACACCATTGTGTTATCTGTAGGAGAACGCAGGGGAGGCCGTATAGGCCCAATATAGTTCCTCCATTACCTGAGTTCAGGGTGCAATGTAAGCAACCTTTTAATACCACAGGCGTAGACTACACTGGCGCATTATGGGTTAAGGGAAAAGGACAGAGCCCTGAGAAGGCTTATATCATCTTATTTACATGCCCAATAACCAGAGGCATACATGTGGAGCTGGTTGATAACCAGTCCTGTGACTCGTTCCTCATGAGTTTTAGGAAATAATGCCGCAGAACCGGTTTCCCAGCACTCATGTTGAATGACAACGCCACATGTTTGTAGCAGCATTAGAATATCTTAAGACCATGTCGGAGAGACCCATCGAGTAGGAACAATCCATGGCTCTTGGCTCAGGATAGGGGAAGCAGTCCTCATTCATGACGAGAGGCCAAGGAGCAAATGGAAGTTGGGCCAAGTGATCGAGTTACACATGGGGCGAGACAAGGTCCCAAGAGTGGCTACTATCAGAATGGCCCATAGCCAGCTCATAAGATAAATAATTAAGTTATACCCCTTAGAGCTGTGGCAGGAGATAAATAAATTAATCCTGCGACAGAAGACATTTACTGTAGTCGAAATAAATAAAAATAGAAGGACTGCTAAAATAGCTGCAAAGCCAGAAAGGCATTGATAAGAACAGGACTACAATAAAAAATAAATAAAATCTAAAAATAAATAAGACTCACCTATTCAAGATTTCTCTATGAAACATATATACACATTATTAAATGAAAATTCGCCCATAAAAATATTTTCACTGAAAATATTCACTAATTACTGTATTTTCATCTCATTTTCATGACTAAATGCACTTTTTGTGATAAAATTATTAAAATACTCAGGTAGTGCTCAATTATGATAATTAAATAAATAAAAATAATTCGATTTTGCAGTGGGGTAAGCAGTTAATACCAATATGACAATATTTATAAAATATTTTGAAATTTTGCGCGGGCGCAGGCAGCAGGGTACAATCAGGCAGCGAGAGAGACCAAATTGCAATAGACCAACTTCTTTTCCTCCATCTCTTTATCCCATCTTCTAGCTAAAAAAGTAAAGGAGAATGATAAAAGTACTGTTAGTAACGTTATACTCGAGTAAATACATACAGCCATAAACAACAGACCAAGAACATGTTGTTTTGCTTCTCACCGAATTGGATAACAACAGCCGTTTTGCTTGTATTTCAACCATTATACAGTAATACACAATACCATAGTTATACAGGGTCAGGCAAAATGATCTGACACATTTGTAGGTTAAATAAAAGGCAAATAAAGTAAAGAAACAAAAAAGTGTTTTTATTTTCGAAATGTACATATAATGCCATTTTTTTTTCATATAATGCCATTTTGTTTTGTTTCTTTATAATGCCATTGTTTTTTGTTTCTTTTTCAGTTGCTGCCATGAATTGGACTGGTGAGCATCGCCCTTTCATTGTGGAAACGTTTATCAAAACAAATGAATCTGTAACTGCAACACAAAGAGCGTTCCGTTTGAACTTCAATCTTGGTAGACATGATCCATAAGCTCGAAACACGATCTTGTTATGGGTTACCAACTTCAGAGCTACTGGATCTGCAATGAAACGAAAATCAACCGCCCGACCTCGCACCGCCATAACTCCAGAAAATGTGGCAGCGGTAAGAGCTTCAGTTCAACAGTCTCCACTCCGTTCCACATTTAAACGCGCCCAGGCTCTTAGACCTTCCGAAAGAAGTTTGTGAAGAATTCTTCACAATGATCTTCATATGCATCCATACAAAATGATGTTGGCACAAGAACTCAGCGAAAGAGACACTGAAACTAGCAGAGCATTGTGTTTGGAAATTCAACAACATGTCCCCCATGCAGCAGTTGTGTTGTTCAGTGACGAGGTACATTTTCACCTTTGTAGCGCAGTGAATAAGCAAAACTTCAGATACTGGGCCGAGAACAACCCTCGTGAGTTGCATGAACGCCCTTTGCATTGTCCTTGGGTGACTGTACGGTGTGCTGTGGCAGAATTCGGTATATGGGGTCCGCACTTCTTCGAAGAGGACAACGTTACAGTGACTGTGAACTCTGATCGATATTGTGAGATGCTAGAGACTTTTCTCAGACCAAAATTGAATATGCTCCACGATATGGACAACGTTTGGTTTCAACAGGATGGGACAACAGCCCACACTTCTCGACATGCGATGGGGATTTTGAGGAAGATGTTCCCTGGTCATTTGATCTCATTGCGTGGTGACATCGGTTGGCCAGCCCGTTCACCTGATTTAAATCCGTGCGATTTTTTTCTCTGGGGATACCTCAAGTCAAAGGTATACATTAATCGCCCTCGATCTATTGAACAACTTAAAGATGCAATTCGTCAAGAAATTACTGCCATTCCACATGAAATGACCCACAGAGTTATGGACAACTTTCGTGAACGCCTTCGACAGTGTGTGGACAATAATGGATCCCATTTGACTGATTTAATTTTTAAAAAATAATGAAACAAAATGGCATTATATGTACTTTTAAAAAATAAAAACACTTTTTTGTTTCTTTACTTCATTTGCATTTTATTAAACCTACAAATGTGTCAGATCATTTTGCCTGACCCTGTAGTACAAATGAAGTTAAGTAGAATTGGACCGATATATTTCTACATTATACCCTTATTCGTTATGGATAAAAGATCAGCAAAGAAATATACAGTGAACCCCCATATTCGCGGGGGATGCGTCCCACACACCCCCGCAAATAGCTAAAATCCGTGAATACTTAAAACCCCTCTAAAAACACTTAGAACTGCCCATTTTGATAGTTTAAACACAGAAAAACCCTGTAAAAATGCATATACCTGAGTATTTTAATAGTTTTATCACAAAAAGTGCATTTATTCATGAACATTATATGAAAACACAGTAATACGGGGGGTTTACTGTACTGCTAAGTTTAAGCTGCAAGTTGTAGCTGAAGCTGAGAAAACAATGTCTGAGAAAACAATGTTCAAGCTGCTAATGACTATAAATTATCGTGCATCGGCAACATGGATGAAACTCAGCCATAATTAAAACTGGAGAGAAAGTATTTTAATCAAAACTACTGGGCATGAAAGAACACATTACTGCTTTTTTTACACCAATAAACGATAAATACGTAAAGCTCGTATTATGATGAAATCAAGTGAAAATAGCGAATGGAATCTTGATTTTTTTTACACAAAACAAACACCCCAAAATGGCCAACGTCATCTATTAACGAAAAAAAAGCTAAGTTGCTTTCACAACGAGACGTATTTAAGTTACATTTTGACTTAAAAACACTTCGTATATCGAAAAATAACCTTGCCCCTTATAAATAATCTAGAGATTCATTTACACTAACTAGAAGCAAGAAAAGCGCTCTGAACTGAGTTAAATAAAGCAAAATATACTTACCACGTAATCGATTTCCAAACCAAAACATTGATCGCTATGATCACAATTTATAATACAAAAGCAATATAAGAATACTGTATATACAATACTATTGGATACAGTGAATTAAGGCATAACATTTTAAAAGATCCATGGAAAAGATGCATATTCGTTATGTTGATGTTTTTATAATACAATAGGTGAATATAGAGTACCGTATAATGTCGGCTATGCTACCGTATATGTATACGATATGCCATAGTGTAGGCTAAGCTAATTCTTGTTTATTATTCAATTTCTCTTTGTATTAAATTATCATAAGTCACTCTGCATGAACCTCCAGAATTAGCTGATATTAATAATTACCTTCTATGTATAGAGTATACTTTATAGTGTACGGTAGGCTACCATATACATATACATATACATAGTACCGAATACCCTAGTGCAGGTTAGGCTATATTCGAGATACCTCTTTTCCAACAAACAATGGTTTTTTTTTTGGAACCTAACCCCATCATAAGTAGGATAATACATGTATGAGCATTTTTTTGTTTGTGTTTGAACTATCAAAATAGGCAGTTCTAAGTGTTTTTAGAAGGGTTCTAAGTATTCACTGGGGGAGGGTGTGGTACACATCCCCGCAAATATGGGGAGTTTACTGTGTTGTAAATAATGCAGGCATAAGTTTTTCTTGTGGGGGAGTATGTCGAAACTTCAACGAGAGAGACTACTTTTCCGAAGGTTGTGGTATAGTTTTATGTATTCTTTCTAAATTTACATATGTGTGGTATAGTTTTATGTATTCTTTCTAAATTTACGTAAAGTGGAAATGCGTATGATGTAGAAGAAAGATATTATGTTTTGTTGTGTTTGTATTTAGTAATAAAAAGCATTGTTTTGGCTGTTTCATATATTTAATTGTAAGTATACGTGTAATAGTGCTTAACTACAGGCATCAGTTGTTTGTCCAGTAGTTAGTCGAACATTTGATGCTGGTCAACGACAGTTGTGAGAGACAGTCTCATCACAGCCTTGGTGCAGTGTAGATCAAATAGGGATTCAAGAAAAGGGAATGCAGCCATAGTTGTCAGTGCCTTCAAGTCCAGTTAAGCATTCCTTTTCATCTTAAAGTTCATTTAGGGAGATTTCCTTTAAGAGATATGGATATCTACATGTAAAGAGAATTTCTTGAGGTGTGATTTCTTGAGGTGTGCTTTGGATGAGGGTTATGAAGTTGAGATTGAACTCATGCCAATCTGATTCTAATTCAAGCTAGGAATATCGAATACACCATTTGAACCAACAGTAAGTTTATATCGTTTATGTTTTAGATTAATATACACAACGCAACACAGTGTTTTAAATACAATTTGGAATAGCATATGAGTGAAGTAACCTGGGTGTTGTAGTATAAGGCTCAGGCTACGATTAGGTTAGCACGTTTCAAATCGCTTAGGCTATACGATAACATGATTTGAAATGCTTTGAAGCGATGGGGGAGGGTGTAACTGTCAAATATGACATTTTTATGATATAATAAGTTTCATATATACTTACCAAGTAATTACATAGCTATTAGCTTTCTATACGGCAGTCTAAGAATTCAAATTTCACATTGGCGCTATTAACACTCGTGTAGGTGACAAGGTCCCACCCACTTTCGGGACTGATAGGTACTACTCAGCAAAGAGCTTCAATTCATTTTAGCCCTGATGTCCACGAGGGGAGGAGGGATGGAGGGATGACTCCGATTAAGTAATTACTTGGCAAGTATATGTAAGTGACTTAACAAGTAATTACACAGCTGATTCCATATTGAATGGAGGTGGGAACATGGACATATTCTACTCCAAGATATTAAAAAAGTAATGACTATGAAATAGAAAAATTTGCTGGCATCAGAATAATGCTTGTTGTTCCTTACCTGGTAAGAGAGCTCCGGCAGACTGGTGCTGCCTCTGGGCGGTGCTCATCTTAACCGGTAGAGGACGTGGCAGTATGGCCAAGGATCAGCTCCACTTCAGTGGGAACTTTGAAGCCATGAAAGTTCACCAATGGTCGACAAAGATTTAAAAAAGGGTGCCCTTGCCCTGGGCAGAGACCAGAATAAAAACAATACCATCACCTACACTAGAATAAAAACCCCACCCCGACCACTAAAAACTGGTGGATACTCCAGGCACAATGTACCCGAAGACTCCCCTTAAACTCAACACCTCACAACAAGGTGAAAGGATAGTAGAGGGGCAGAACCCCCTATGCTTCCTTTCCCAACACCATGCCAACCATGGATAAAGGTCCTAACGTACTGCAATTTTCGAATATGGTTTCAACGTCATTGAGATAATGCAACACAAAGACAGACCTGGACCTCCAAAAGGTTGATTGTAGGATAGACACTAAAGACATATTGTGTCGAAAAGCAAGAGACGTGGCGACGGCCTGACCGTCATGAGCCTTTACTCTAAAGGGAGGTAAGGCATCCTCTTGGATCTGAGAACGAACTTCAGTAATAAGGCTCCTCAGGAAGAACGAAAGGGCATTCTTCGACAAAGACCGAGATGGGTTCCTCACAGAGCACCAGAGATTATTCGAGGGTCCCCTGATCTTCTCTGTCCTGTTGAGGTAGTACCTCAAAGATCTCACAGGGTAAAGTAACCTCTCTTCCTCCTCTGGACCAAAAACGTCCATTAAATTCTTAATGGCATATGAACAAGGCCAGGGATTGGAGACATCCTTATTCTTGGCAAGGAAGCCAAGAGAAAGAGAGCAGACAGCCTCCCCCTTGAGAAAACCCAACTCTCTTATCTACAGCATGAAGTTCACTAATATATTTGGTGGTAGCCAACGCCACAAGAAAAAGTCTTTTTCGTGAGGTTCTTGGGCGAAACTGAGCGGAGTGGCTCGAAGGGGGGACCAGTAAGCCACTTCAAAAACCATGACTAAATTCCAAGACACTGTACCGGGCTTCTCTTGTTTGGAGGTCTCAAAAGATCTAATGAGGTCACTGAGATCCTGATTAGAGGGCAGATCCAAGACTTTGTGCTTAAACACTGAGCCAAGCATTGACCTATATCCCTCAATCATAGAGGGTGACAGTTTTCTGGAGGTCCTCAGGAAGAGAGTAAAAAATCTGCTATTTGGCTCACAGTTGTCTCAGAAGAAGAGATTCTATTGCTTTTGCACCATCTTCTGAAAATGGTCCATTTAGACTGGTAGAGCTTGCTAGAAGAAGCTCTCCTGCATCTAGCAATAGCTTCCGCAGCTTGTAGCGTAAAGCCTTTTGCTCTGACAAGGCTCCTGACAGTCTGAACCCTGTCAGGGCCAGAGCAGACAACCCTTGATGAAACCTGAGACAGTGGGGCTATCTGAGCAGTGACTGTTTTTGTGGTAGAAGCCTCGGAAAGTCCACAAGAAGACGCAGCAGGTCCGAGAACCACTCCTTCCTGGGCCAGAACAGAGCAACCAGGGTCATTGTGACATTCTGGTGAGACGATAACTTGTTGATCGCCTCCCTGATCAATCCAAATGGTGGAAAGGCATACACATCCAGGCCTGTCCAATCTAACAGCATGGCATCCGTCGCCCATGCTTGAGGGTCCAGAACCGGGGAGCAAAAGAGATGAAGGTGGTGGTTCCTGGACGTCGCGAAGAGGTCTATGGAAGGTTTACCCCATAGCTTCCATAGATCGAGGCAGACTAGGTCCACTCCGTCGGCAGGACTTGATGGCAACGGCTTAATTTGTCTGCCAAGATGTTCAGTCTTCCCTGAACAAAGTGAAGAATGATCGCGACCTGGTTCTGCTCGGCCCAGAGAAGGTCCTTCACTGTCTCACAGAGAGTGAAGGAGTGTGCCCCCCCTGCTTGCGGACATAAGACAAAGCAGTGGTGTTGTCCATATACACTGCTACAATCTTCCCTGCTACTAGAGGTGTGAAACCCTGAAGGCCCAGGTGAATGGCCTTTAGCTCCTTGATGTTTATGTGTGAGGACCTCTGAACCGATGTCCATTTCCTGAAACCCTTTGACTCCCTAGAAGGGTTCCCCTACCTAGATTGGAGGCATCAGAATAAAACTCTAGGCTGGGGTTCAGAGGCATAAGAGGAATCCCTACTTGAAGCTTTTCTTCTGACAACCACCATCGAAGATCCTCCTTGATCTCCGATGAGATGAGGAAGACGAAGGAGTCTGGCTAGGCCTTCCTGCACCAGCTTGCTTTCAGGTAAAATTGCAGGGGCCTCATGTGAAGTCTGCCCAACTTCACAAACTGTTCTACAGAGGCCAACGTGCCCAGGAGACTCATCCACTGGACTGCTGAGCATACTGAGAGAGAGGAACTCCCGAACAGTCTGGAGGCAAGATTCGATCCTTTTGGGGATAGAAAAACCCGAAAAGCTTGGAATCTGAGGGTTTATCAAAATGCCTAACTTCTGTGTTGGGCAAAGGGTCTTCTTCAAGTCTTCTGCACACTGTTCTTCCGACATGGAGTGGAGCACCCAACTGTCCAAGTAGGGGGACACACTGATCCCGAGAAGGTGAAGCCATTTCCCAAAAGGAGTGAGGATCCTGGTGAAAACCTGAGGGGTCGTGGAAAGACCAAAGCAAAGGGCCCAAAACTGGAAAACTTTGCCTTGAAACACAAATCTCAGAAATCTGCTGGAGTCTGGTTGGATGGGAATGTGGAAATAGGCATCCTGCATATCCAGGGTGACCATCCAGTTGCCCTGATGGAGGGAGGACATGACAGAGTGGTTCATCTTCACAATGAACAAGTTCAGGGTGCTGATGTCCAGAACAGGCCTCCAGGCCCCCGATGATTTGGGGACTATGAAGAGTCGGTTGTAAAAACCCCCCAACGAATGATCTAATACCTCCTCTATTGCTCCCTTGTGAAATCACAATTTTTTAAAGTAAACTGTATTTTTCCTAACTATACAAACCTGAGGTCCTTCACATTAGGAATCACTTTCAGCAAAGCTGGAAACAGCCATTGAACTTTCAAACAAGATGGTTAGGCAGTTAACTACCGTCCAAGAGGTGGGAATCCCGCCTGTCCGGATGTAAACATTCCAATTTGCCTTTCGACCCAGGTGTCAGATTGAGGGGTGGCATGAGGTGGGCATGAAAATGTAATGTAAAGGACCTCAGGTTTGTATACAGTAAACCCCCTTATTCGCAGGGAGGCGTGCCACACACCCCCCCTCTCCCCAACGAATAGCTAAAACCTGCGATTACTTAGAACCCTTCTAAAAACACTTAGAACTGCCTATTTTGATAGTTCAAACAGACACAAAACAAACTAAAAATGCTTATACAGGTGTTATCCTACTTACAATGGGGTTAGGTTCCAAAAAAAACCCATCATTTGTTGGAAAAAACGTAAGAAATACCAAAACGTATCTCGAACATAGCCTAGCCTACACTATAAGGTATACTTTATACATACACAGTATAGTAAATATCAGCTAATTCTGGAGGTTAATGCAATGTGACATGATAATTCAGTGCAAAGAGACATTGAATAACAAGAATTAGCTTAGCCTACACTATGGTACATTGTATACATATACTGTAGCGTAGCCTACATTATACTGTACTCTACTGTATATTCACATATCGTATTATACAAACGTCTACATAACGAATATGCATCTTTTAAAATGTTATGCCTTAATTCACTGTATCCAATAATATTGTATATATTCTTATATTGCTTTTGTACCATAAATTGCGGTCACAGTGTCGTGATCAATGTTTTGCGTTTGGAAATCGTTTATGCAGTGATTATTTCACATTATTTAATTCAGTTCAGAGTGCTTCTAGTTAGCCTAAATGAATCTCTAGATAATTTATCTATAAGGGGCAAGGTTATTTTTCGTTATGCGAAGTGTTTTTAAGTCAAAATATAACTTAAATATGTCTCGTTGTGAAATTAATTTATCTATTTTTCATTAATAGATGACGATGGCCATTTGGAGACGTTTGTTTTGTGTAAAAAAAAAAATTCAAGATTCCGTTCGCTATTTTCACTTGATTTCATCATGATACGAGCTTTATGTATTTATTGTTTATCGGTGTAAAAATAACAGTAATGTGTTCTTTCATGCCCAGTAGTTTTGATTAAAATACTTTCTCTCCAATTTGAATTACGACTAAGTTTCATCCATGTTGCCGATGCATGACAATTTACAGTACTGTATAGTCATTAGCAGCTTGAACATTGTTTTCTCAGCTTCAGCTACAACTTGCAGCTTGAATTTAGCAGTATATTTCCTTGACAAGCTTTTATCCATACTGAATAAGGGTATAATTTAAAAATATATCAGTCCTATTCTACTTATCGTCATTTGTGCTATAAGCTGTGGTAATTGTTTATTACCATACGATGGTTGAAATACCAGGTAAACGGCTGTTTTTATCCGATTCGGTTATAAGGAAAACAACAGTTTCTCGGTCGGTTGTTTGCGGCTGTACGCATTTACGCAAGAGTATAACGTTACTAACAATACTTTTATCATTCTTTTTTACTTTTTTAACTATTAGATGGGATAAAGAGATGGAGGAAAAGTTGTCTATTGTAATTTGGTCTCTCTCACTGCCTGATTATGCTGATGCCGAATCGAATTATCATAAGGTGAATTATCGTAACTCGAGCATTACCTGAGTATTTTAATAGTTTTATCACAAAAAGTGCATTTAGTCATGAAAATGAGATGAAAATATCACAATTTTTGAAAGTAAATTGTATTTTTCCTAACTATACAAACCTGAGGTCCTTTACATTAGGAATTACTTTCAGCATAGGCTGGAAACAGCCATTAAACCCTTGAGCAAGGTGGTTAGGCAGCAACTACCGCCAGGTATGCAGGAATACCCGCCTGCCCGGATGTAAACATTCCAATTTGCCTTTCGGTCCAGGTTCAGACCGAGGGGTGGCATGAGGTGGGCATAATATGTAATGTAAAGGATCTGAGGTTTGTATAGTTGGGAAAAATACAATTTACTTTCAAAAACTGTGATTTATTCCGACACAATATACAAACCCTCGGTCCTTTGCATTAGGAAGACTCACTAGTTGGAGGGAGGAATCTGAATGAGTCTCCTGAAGTGACCGGAGTTCTGCACACCTGGGCTACTCCTCCTGGTTGAAAGAGCGAGGAGGAGTACCTGAGCCTCTGACATATTGATCGGAGTGTAAGAACTGCAAGATCAAATGACAGATACTGGACATTTTCGCATGAGTGAGGAAATGTGACTCATACGAAATAGGCTGGAAGAATCTTAGAGTCGGAGGCAGTAAGGAAAAGCTGAGATAGGGTTTCCCTTATTGCCAGACTCTCCTTCCTCCCCTTGCTAGAGGAAGGAGCGAGATTGCTTCTATGATTCTAGGAAAATAACAGAACGGGTGCTCGATGTGTAGTCTTACCGCATCAGCACCAGGTCCAGCACATGCTGGTTCTAGTCCTATTCTCATCCCAATGGAGAAGTAGAAGGACGGGGAAGGAGGAAGAGAGGCCAGTCACTCTCAGTATCCTTCTCACTTCCAGAACCAACACCTTAGGCGAGATGCTACTCATCCTCTTGAAGGAGCCAGGTAAGAAAACACAACTTATTGAGCAGCCACCACAGGGCCAAGAAAAAAAGGTTCCAAGGGCTTGTGGGCAAGACCATAGGAAGACAAGAGTGTGGTCTATGAGACCACTTCTTGCTTCCAGCCCAACAGAAACTTCTGGCATGCGAGGAATGGACCAAGCCATTGGCTTCGTGAGCTCTCGGGTGGAAGGTACTGGTATCGTCGTAGTCAGCTGCCGAGTACCTCCTTCAATCGCTTCACGAAGCCAGGAGGAAGATGTGTCCTTAGACACTTCTTCCTTGGGAGAGACAGTACTAGCGAAAATGTCAACGACATCCAGGTTAGGAGTGTCAAGCCTTTTCGGAAAGTACCACAGCTCCCTAAAGAACAAAGTAACGAATGACCTGGATCATCAATACAAAGTCCAAGGAGGAGGGGAACAAGGACAACTCGAACCCAACAATAGATGCCGAAGGACTTGGAGTCCACCTACTACATCCAAGAAGGAGTCGAGTTATTGATCCCCTTCACCTGTTCTTCCATCTTCTACACCAAGGCAGGAGCAAGATGAGAGATGGTCCTACGAGGGCACATCTCTATCCGACGACTCTCGTAAGGGAGCGTGCAACATGGGACAGGAGCCCTAAACGCGAGTCACATGCCACCCAGGGAACAGTTCCCCGGGACAGCAAGACCGAAGAAGCTTCTCATCCATAGCTAAATCTTGACTGAGGAGAAGAAGGCTACTTCAGATAGAAGACTAGGTCACAAAGGCCTATGTTCTTCACAAATGAAAGGGAAAGAAGCAACCCTCGGCAGAGAAGACGAGGAAGTCCAGACCTGAAGAGTGACTATGACCCGAGAAGGAGTTCCGCAACGACACCCACCAGCAAAGACGGCTCCAGTCCCTGGGAGTGTTGCAGAGGACTTCAAGAGATATCTAGCTATAGCCGCTGCTGCTCGGCAAGAAAGCCTATGCTTGTAAGGGAAGCTGGAAGGTCTCCCAGTCCCGAACACACCGGGATGTACTACCTGAAGAACCGCTTCTTGTGTAGCTGCTACAGGAGGCTGGGCCAAGCAGAACTCTTCTCAATGCCTCGGCTATCAGGTCGGGCAAGAGGTGAAGTCTTCCGGCATTTGTCTGTAACTTGGGGTGAGCAATGCTTCAGAACCCCTAGCGAAACAGACAAATACAAAGGGAAAAATGTAGATATCAAGTTTCCCAGAAAGACAGCATGCCTCGCCGTAGCAGCCCCTGGGTTTGGTAGCGAGAAAAAACTACCAACTTGTGCAGGGAGGTAACAGAAAGACGGTAGGGATTTCTCAGTCGAGCAGTCTCTTCATGAATCTT
This sequence comes from Macrobrachium rosenbergii, assembly GCF_040412425.1. NCBI lineage: Eukaryota > Metazoa > Arthropoda > Malacostraca > Decapoda > Palaemonidae > Macrobrachium > Macrobrachium rosenbergii. Next base: position 49,367,746 of record NC_089796.1, read on the forward strand.
CGAGTGAGCAGCACATTCTGTCCCGATCACTCAAACCCGAGGCCAAGCTCGCCTGCCAATACATCCCTGCCGGGGATGCATCTGGCTAATTGAGATGTCAAGTGCGCTATAGAACACTCGAGTACCTGCACATGTAGACAGATGAAACAGGAGGAAAAAACGATTCCCTCTTGTTTGTTGACAAATGCCACTACTGTGGTTTGTTGTTCATCGAACCAGTGAGTGTCGCAAAACTCATCCTGATTTCTCAGAAGGACCTTCAAGACAAAGTCTTACAGGTGTGTGCCTATTCCTCGATCGGTGAATCCGCAAGTAGACACACGATATGAGGGGAATATGCAAGCATATTCGAAGGTTCCTTCAATCAAGCATTAGCCTAACTCCTTCCTCATACTTCGAAGAAGAAAGAAGGATGGAGGAAAGAAAGCAGACTTCCATTCTCCGCCATGGTGAAGCTTCTGCAAGATAACAGGATACCGAGACAATTAGCTCTAGCCGGGCTGGCATTTCCTGAATTGGGAGCACAGGAGAGGAAGCGGGATGAAAAGAATTGCCAAGACCTACGGGAAGTACATATTCTCCTGAAGGAATCCATTCCCAGGTCTCGGCAATGTCGCTGCCAGCTCCAGAGACTTGATAAATATCATCTGCAGTAGGAGAACTTCTTCCCGGCCGATACTTCTTTCTCCCTTCCCTTCTTACCTCCTCCCTTATGGGAAAGAGGGAGGAAAGAGACACAGTTATGCGCACTTTCCTAGAAGGGTAGGAGAGGCTATGTTCTGCAATCTTCTATTGAACCCTGGGACTTCTTAGGAGTTGAGGGGGGGCTGGCTTGAACTCGAGGTTGAGTCGAGATGACTACGACCCAAAGGTCTTGGCCATTGTCCAAAGGACAAGGCAGTGCCCTGGTACGAACCTTGATTACCGAGGTATCTGGCAAATCTTTGCAAGAGAAAGGCAGAACCAAGTCAGGTTCGTTCCTAAGGGTCGAGCCAACTCAGGATTTATGAAACCAGAGATCCGAATTGGGACAAAGTCCTTCTTCTTAGCACCAGAATTGCCCACAGAGCTTCAGTCCGCCAGACCCTTCAAGGCAAGAAGAATTCATATTCTGTCAAGGCAGGGGAGAAGCTTGGTGTCTCGACCTGAATGAACTCCTTCTCCAAAGAAAAGAGTTCACCTGGTCGAGAACACTCTCGGCCCCTCGGGAACTGCAAGGGTTGCGAGTGATGAAGATTACTCATTGGGGGAGTTGCGGCCCTGTCCTGGGGATCCTTGCGCTGACGAATCAGTGCGAAGTTCTCCAAAAAAATGAGGGCAATCATAACTTGAAGAGGAAGACCCTCGCTGCTTCCGAAGCATGAAACTCATGTACCTCTCCCCTTGGAGGGAGTTTGGAGGGAGCCTTGACAGATCCCATGAAACCCTCCTTGGCTACCTGGTTGTACTATGAGACAATCGGGGGGCTGACACCCAAAGCACGTCAGGAAGCCGAACTCAGAAGAGCTCTCTCTCTGTCCGTCTCGTGCCTCTTGGAACAACCGAGAGGAAAAGAGAACAGGTGAGGAGAAAGAGTACCCCTATCTGTCCTGCCAATAAGACAAGTAGGAGAGGCGGACCGTGAGCGATAATCAACCAAAGGAGATTACCACTACACGGGGGAAGAAGAGCGCTTGTGCTGTGGCAAAGCGCTTTCCTGGGAAGAGCAAAAAGTTCACTCGAACAGAGCCAAGAATCTGATTCAGAAATAACCGAGTGGGGCCGAGCCGAGCCACACAGAGCTGAGCCAATCACGCAAACGTGAGCCGAGCCAGTCTCACAAGAGCGACCAAGGGCTGGGTGGGGCGAGCGAGTCTCGTAAGTGCGACCAGAGGCCGAGCCGATCACATGAACACAATCGGAACTGGACAGGGCGGAGCTCGTCTGCTGTGAACTATTACTAGTTTCCCGAACTCTAAACTCCTTCAAGGCCGAGGCCTCTCGAAAAGAAGGTTCAAAGGGGAATTCTGTGTCTGCTATCGTGCATGCTCAAACCCTAAGGTTCAAGACAAGTATGAAACCCGGCCAAGCAACCAAAGCAGCTGGTGGGCAGTATCGAGACACCTGGTGTCTCAGTACCCAGACACCTGGCATCTCGGCTCCAAGACATCTGGGTGTCTCGGCACTTTCTCTCGTCCTGTGCCTCTTGTCAGGAGAGCGCTCGTGATTCATAAAATTCGAGCTACCCACAAGACCCCCAAAAATCAGGAGCAGCTGCTTTCAGTTTCCTAAGAGATCGAAAGAGCCAGGCACAGAACCAGTCTTAGATGCAGACTTCCAAGACTGGCAAAGAGGGCGCAGCCTTGCAGCCCCCAAAACACCAGACCCCACAGGAAAATGCGAATCGGTTTCCGCCCGAGGGCGGGAAGAGCTAACAAGAGAAACTTGTCTCCCAGAAGAGAGTCAGTCCCTTAGAAGTAACGCAGGACTCCCAAAGGGAATCTCTTCCCTGCTTCTTCTTGTGTTCGAACCGACAGGATCGAGACACCAGGCTGGGAACCCGAATGAGAACTGGCAAGCGCTTGGGGAGCGCTTATGGTGCTGGCAGGAAGAGCTGAGACACCTGGGTGCCTTGGCCCTTTCTCTCGCACTGCTCCCAAACTGGACCGAGGAAATACTCTCCAGACCAGATCAGGATACTCGATATTCCATAGAATCTCGTGCACTCGGAGCAGCTCGCAAACAAGCGCCTGAAGCAGCCCTGTCTCAGAGGCGGAACCTCTAGGACTGGGAATGGGATCACAAACTGAGGTCTGCGCGCCTGCGGCTCCTGAAACACAAAACCTAGGGGTATGTGAATCGGTTTCCTAACCCAAAGGTCGGGAAGAGCCAACGAGAGACCCACTGCCTACCCGGAAGGAGGCAGTCCCTAGACGTCCAAGGGCATCAAGGGGAAGAAGCAGCCTTCCTCTCCTTCAGCCGATGGAGGTCTGTCCGATTCCCAGGACCCCCTTGGACCTGGGGAGAGAAAGGGAAGAGGCTGCAGAAGACAAAATCGAAGATAAGACGGCAGCTACTTCTACAGGGCAACTTCCTTCACCAACACTCTGACATCTACAGGATGGTGGGCACGAAACATGGTAACCTTCCAGGGCAGTCAGGCAGGAACACAACGGAAGCGGCCAAGGACACGACCACCAGAAGCAGCAGGCATGATCAGGACAGCCGATGCAGGAGCTACGGCAGCGGTTCGAAAGGCAGGAGCTACGGCAGCGGTTCGAAAGGCAGGAGCTACTGCAACGGCCAGGAATGTCACTTTCCACAGGGCGACTTCCTTCACCTTCACGTCAACATCTTCTACAGGATGGCGGACATCATAACCTCCGGGGCAATTGCCAGGAACATAACGCAAGCAGCCCCGGGCACAACCACCAGGAGAAGCAGCAGGCACGATCAGGACAGCCGATGCAGGAGCTATGGAAGCGGTTCGGAAGGCAGGAGCTACTGCAACGGCCAGGAACTTCACATGAAAGTCACCAGCAGCGACAGGAACGATCAGGACAGCTGTGGCAGGAGACCAGGAAGAGCCGCCCAGAAACTGTCGTCGAGTTAACAGGAGCGTAACACAGGGAACACCAGGAGCAGATGGACCACAGATATGCCAGAGGCATTGCCACAGCATACATGAAGGCCAGCAATGACAGCGATCAATCCACATCGGCAGGAACAGAGATGAAACGATCCCGACATGGAACTATGTCATCCAGCCAGGTATTGTGGTTGATCCCAAAGCAACACTAAATGAACATCGGGACTCCTTTATGTGAGATATCCCCTGAGATATCCAGCCAACTACTGCTGTGTCTGCGATGCTCACTGTCAACCTGAAAGAAAAAGAAAAGATGATTAGAGAGGGAAACTCCTCTCGCTACGAGGGGAACTGCCCTACGCAGCGAGGGGAGGTGCCCAAGAAGAGGTCGCCCGACCGCCCACCCCGCCTTCGCAGTCTTCGCCCGAGCGAAGAGGATGAAGGAGAGATATCTCTACTGAAGGAGAGATAAGGAAGAACCTACGGGGAGAGAAAAGGATGGAGGGGAGGGCACCAAGGGCGCCATGGAAGCGTAACTTACAGACGACGCCCGCAACCTCCCACCCGCCCCGCAACTCTCTTAGCACAGGCGACGAAAACAACACTCAGCACAAGTAGGAAGGAAGTACTCATGCCCTTTACACAGAGGGCAGGAGCCCAAGAAGGGAAGCGAACTCTTATGTCCCGATCAATGTAGGGGAGAGAAGATATTACATCTCAATCTAATATCTCCGAATGTACAGGGGAACGCCTTCAGTATCTAAATAAAGGGCTACTGGAAGAGAAGCATTACCACTCGGTTACGCTCCTTTAAATTCGCCCTTGGCTGTCAAACCCAAGACACAGCGCAGTGGAATGATAGCTAAGCAAGGTTATCACAAATCGTGGGTTTGTATTAATAAATATCAAGCACATAATATATACACAAAAATACATTAAGATCCCACAGGGCTTAACGTTAAGAGCTTAACGACAGTCAGGTGGAGAGATCCGAAACCATGTCTGCAATGCATGACAGCCGAAAGCAAACTGGAATGTTTACATCCGGGCAGGCGGGTATTCCCACCTACCTGGCGGTAGTTACTGCCTAACCAGTAGTAGTTACTGCCTAACCACCTTGCTCAAGAGTTTAACGGCCATTTCCAGCCTTTGCTGAAAATAATTCCTACTGTGAAGGACCAAAGGTTTGTATATTGTGTCAGAACAAATCGGGAGCAGCTGCTTTCAGTTTCCTAAGAAATCGAAAAGAGCCAGGCACCGAACCAATCTTAGACGCAGACTTCCAAGACTGGCAATGAGGGCGCGGGCTCACGGCCCCCGAAACACCAAACCCCACAAGAAAATGTGAATCGGTTCCCGCCCGAGGGCGGGCCCTGCTTCTTCTGGTGTTTGAACCGATAGGATCGAGAGACCAGACTGGGAACCCAACCGAGCACTGGTAAGCACTCGGGGAGTGCTTGTGGTGCTGGCAGGAAGAGCTGAAACACCTGTGTGCCTCGGCCCTTTCTCTCGCACTGCTCCCAAACTGGGCCTGGGAGAGTATTCTCCTGACCAGATTGGGATACTCGATATTCCATAGAATCTCGAGCACTCGGAGCGGCTCACGAATGAGCGTCCGAAGCAGCCCCCATCTTAAAGGCAGAACCTCTAGGACTGGGAACGGAATCACAAACCGAGGTCTGTGTGCCCACGGCTCCCGAAACACAAAACCTAGGGGTATGCGAACTGGTCTCCTAACCCGAAGGAGGCAGTCCCTAGACGTCCAAGGGCATCAAGGGGTAAAGAAGCAGCCTTCCTCTCCTTCGGCCGACAGGGGTCTGTCCGGATTCTGGGACCCCCTTGGACCTCGGGAGAGGAAGGGAAGAGGCAGCAGAAGGCGAAATTGAAGATAAGTTGCAGAAGACGGCGGCTACTTCCACAGGGCGACTTCCTTCACCTTCACTCCGACATCTTCTACAGGCTGGTGGACATGAAACATCATAACCTCCAAGGCAGTTAGGCAAGAACACAACAGAAGCGGCCCAGGACACCACCACCAGGAGAAGCAGCAGGCATGATTAGGACAGCCCATGCAGAAGCTACAGCAGCGGTTCGGAAGGCAGGAGCTACCGCAACAGCCAAGAATATCGCTTCCACAGGTCAACTTCCTTCACCTTCACTCCGACAACTTCTACAGGATGGTGGACATCGAAACCTCCTGAGCAACTACGCAGGAACACAACAGAAGCAGCCCTGGGCACGACCACCAGGAGAAGTAACAGGCATGATCAGGACAGCCAATGCAGGAGCTACGGAAGCGGTTCAGAAGGCAGGAGCTACAGCAGCGGTCAGGAACGTCGCATGAAAGTCACCAGCAGCGACTGGAACAATCAGGACGGCTGCGGCAGGGGACCAGGAAGAGCCTCCTACAGACTGTCGTCGAGTTAACAGGAGCATAACACAGGGAATGGCAGGAGCAGATGGACCATAGCTATGCTAGAGGCAGTGCCATGGCATACAAGAAGGCCAGCAATGACAACAATCGATCCACATCGGCGGGAACAGTGTCGGAAAGATCCCGATATGGAACTGTCATTCCAACCAGGTACTGTGGTCAGTCCCGAAGCAACAATGAATGAACGTCGGGACTCCATCATGCAACATATCCCGAGATATCCAGCCAACTACTGCTGTGTCTGCGATGCTCACTGTCAACCTGAAAGAAAAAGCAAAGATGATTAGTAGAGGGAGACTCCTCTTGCTATGAGGGGAACTGCCCTACGCAGCAAAACAAGGCCCCTAGAAAAGGTTGCCCAATTGCTCGAGCTCCCCCCGCGGTCTTCACCCGACGAGCAAGCGAAGAGGGCGAAGACTGGGGGAGAGAAGGACAGAGGGGAAGCCACCAAGGGCACCATGGAAGCAGAGCTTACCGACAATGCCCGCAACCTCCCCCTCACTGCAACTCTAAGCGCAGGCGACAAAAACAACACTCAGCACAAGTAGGAAGGAAGTAGTCATGCCCTTGTACACGAAGGGCAGAAGCTCAGGATGGGAAGCAAACTCTTACGTCCCAATCAATGTAGGAGAGCAAAGATATATGTCTCAATCTAATATCTCCGAACGTACAGGGGAACGCCTTCATTATCTAAATAAAGGGCTACTGGAAGAGAAGCCTTACCACTCAGTTACGCTTCTCAAAATACGCTCTTGGCTGTCAAACCCGAAGACACAGCGCAGGGAACAATGGCTTATGCAAGGTTATCACAAATCGTGGGTTTGTATTAATAAATATCAAACACATAATATATACACAAAAATACATTAAGATCCCACAGGGATAATAAGAGCTTAATGACAGTCAGGCGGAGATATCTGAAACCACGTACGCAACGCATGACAGCCGAAAGCAAACTGGAATGTTTACATCCGGGCAGGCTGGTATTCCCGCCTACCTGGCTGTAGTTACTGCCTAACCAGCGGTAGTTACCGAAGGTTTGTATATCGTGTCAGAACAAAGTTAATTTATAAATCCCCAACGCGGAGTTAACACTACATCCTGAGAAAAACTTTGGTAGATGTAAGTAGTAGCTCCGCGGTGGCGATTCCCTTCTAACTTGACTTTTTCTACAGTTTTTTGGTTGCTAATTGTGGATTTACCTTCAATTTTTGTCGCATGACTGTAATTAACCCCTGAAGTCTATCCCACAAGGGGTTTCCATACGAGATCTTCACAAGACAGCACGGGTACATCTGTTTGGAACGGTTCATATCCCGTCCGGCAAGTGCAATAACTTGTTAACGTATGGATACCGGCATCCCCCCAGCCCAGTACTAAACACGGTGAAGGGACATTCCATTTGGCCGACAACAGACAAATGCACCGCAGTATCAGAAGTCCTAAAAGTGTACAAAAAACCAGCTTCCATGGTCAAAAGAAGCACGGAGCTAATACTTAGGTTAAGTCTTAGTATTAGCTCTGTGTTGGTTTTACCTTGGAAATTGGTTTTTTCTACACTTTTATGGCTTCTGATACTGGCGGTGCATTTGTTTGTTGTTGGCCAAATGGAATGTCCCTTCGCTGTGTTTAGTACTGGCCTGTGGGGGAGGGGGGCATACCCATACATTAACAAGTTATTGCACTTGCCAGATGGGATGTGAACCGTTCCAAATAGATGTATATACCCTTGCTCTGTCTCGTGAAGATCGCATATGGAAACCCCTTGTTGGAGGGACTTCAGGGGTTAATTAGAGGTTAATTACATTTGTGCGACAAAAATTGAAGGTAAATCCATAATTAGCAACCAAAAAACTGTAGAAAAAGTCAGAAGGAAATTGCCACCGCAGAGCTACTATTTAGATCTACCTTAACCTGTAATTAACCCCTGAAGTCCCTCCAACAAGGGGTTTCCATACGCGATCTTCACAAGACAGAGAACGGCTGCGTCTGTTTTGAATGATTCACATCCTGTCCGGCAAGTGCAATAACTTGTTAATGTATGGGTACCCAACGCCCCGCCCTGGGCCAGTATTAAGCACAGTGAAGGGACATTCCATTTGGCCAACAAAAAACGATGCACCGCCAGTATCTGAACCCCTAAAAGTGTAGAGAAAAGCAGTTGAAAAGGTAAAAACAGGCGCAGAGCTAATATATAGAATTACCCAGGTTAATGACACTCGAGCGCCAAAAATGAAAGGAAAATTCATAATTGGCAAGCAAAAAACTGTAGAAAAAGTTAAGTTGGAAGGCAGTCGCCGCCGCGGAGCTACTGTATAGTTCTACCCTCTTCGACATCACAGAATGACTTAGGCCTCGACTATGGACTGTCCTATGAGCAAGAGCCCGCGCTGGCATAGGCCTAACGCCACCTGGGTACAGTGCAGAGTGGGGGTCACGACTTAATTGGGGGGAGAGGCCCAGGGGGCAAAGCAACCCCCTGCAACAACAAGTTAGGGCACGGCATCTGAGCTTAGTTTAGGGCAGGTAAAGGTAAATGTGGTTTGGTCCCTACACTTAGCCTAGTAGAAGCCATTTGGCCGTGAGCTCCCGGTTTGGTTGTGCTAATGACGCTTCTTACCAATTTTTCCAGGATTTCTTTTCGTCGAGGAGACGAACTTGCGAGCACAAATTCTTTCTGTGCCAAGATTTTATTGACGTGCTGTAATATCATTTCCACCTCTTATGAAGTTCACTTAAATCTGGCGGACAACGGGACAGCAAAAAATCATAGAAGAGGAACTGGCCACCTTCTCACACTGTCTCTAGTAATAGTAATAGTAGTAGCCGAGATTTGCCTATGAAAAACTCCCTTATTTGTTCTATTCTTCCTTTGTGTGTTTTTTTTAAGTGTATTGTCTCTGTAACACCACAATTCTTTTATAATTTCCTTCTCCCTGGTATTCAGAATCGCAGTTTCAATGACAGCTTCACTTAGTGGTACCGTCGGCGTTTAACCTCTGAAACGGCGCCTTAATAATTAGAGCCGAACCCATGCATATTCTTCCTTTCTAACAGCTAGGTCTAGAGCCATCCTAAATGATTGCAGATAGTCTCTATCCCAGTCATATGTATCATAAAATTGTATCAGAAGGTTTCATTCTCAGCTCCTGCAAGCAACTGATTTTATTTTTTTCTGCAGCCTCCGTTTTCCTGTGAACGTTGAAAGCAATTGAGCTGAGGAAAAATGTCAGCAATTCGTGAATGCCAATAGAGTGTACTGTACAACTCAGGCAAAAGGTGGAGTTTCCACACATGTATTTGAAGAGTTCATTAGATTCCTGTTCTCAGAAAACATATAGTTAGACACTTTATTTCTAACTGTATTGCATGTACTTGCAAAAACATCACACTATTAGTGATCGGCGGCCATTTTGGGCGCCATCTTGGATTTCATACCCTTAAGAATGTTAAGAAAAAATGCCACCCTAATTTTTCTTTCAAACTTATGATACCTTCTTACAAAATCAAGTGAGTTTTTGCTTTTAACAAAACAAAAAAAAAAGACACGAATCCCATTTTTCATGATAAATGTTCCTACACTATAAAGCTTAACATTTAAAAGAAAAGCAGTAAACTGGCTGTAGCCATAGCATTAGTTATGGGATTTATAGCACTATCCGTTTCATTAAAACCCTCTTTTATTGTTCATGGACAGAGGTTGAGAAACTAAGTAGAATGATTTTTATGATATATTTTTCTTCATCTACAACTTGAACTGACTTCTGTTCCTTTCCTCAATCAGCCACAACTAGAAATAAAAAGCTCTCAGCTTATAAAAACAATTAGCACTATTGTAATTTTACAATGATTCATGATATCACACCACTAACATTGTAACAAAAAAAATAATAGACTCACTACGATTTGAGGGAGGTTTAAGGCACAAAAATATACGGGCTTGTAAAGACCCCGCTCAATGGGTTCTCTATGATGAACATCCCGTTTTCTGCGGTGCCTTCACAGCTGACCCGAGGTCGCACGTACACAGTCTTATTATCCCTCTGACTGTGACTTTTGACCATTCCAACATGAGTACAAGGTGGCCTCTACGAAGACTCTCAACGCAGTGCTTTGCCGCAGTTGCGAAGTCTCCATCCGGTGCCATAATTTGTCAGATACGTTTCTTCTACAGGGATCAAGGCTGGTTGATGCTGCGTGTAGACTGGTCACTCCAAGGTTCCGGGTTCTGGGCAAGAGCGTCTTCAACTCTACTATTTGTAACTTCATGCAGCATCTTCACGGGGACCATCAAGTGGTTTCGGTGCTGCCTTTAAGGGAGGTTATCACTACAATCCCACCTCTACCTCCAGTGCTGGAAGATGAACTTTTCCCCATCCCAAATCAATACCTCCTCATCGCTAATTTAGCAGAGTTTGGGGCCATTGTTGTCATGCTCACCACAAAGTGGACTGTGCTTTCTGCACGAACAAAGTGTGTGTCTAAGCCCTCACCTGAAGGTCAGCCTGCCGAGGGCGTGGCTGTCCGTTTGGTGCACAAAACTAGAAATTAGACAGTACTATATCCATAGTGCTGGGGCCAGCACTTCTTTGGGTGGCCAAGCATCTGAAACAATGTTGGTTCACAACGGATGTTGAATTAACAAGTCGAGAGAAAAACCATCCCAAAAACTTTGAGGAATGCTTAGCAAGCTTCTGCGCATTTCCTCATTAAGTAAGGATGGTGTCAGATGGTATGTCCACTGGAAGTATCCAGGTTCCAGTGAGGATGTGTGTTTGTGCGTGTCGTTTTGGGGCGGGGTCCCTAGAAGTGATGGGATGAAATGGGGTAAAGAGATTTATTGCAAGACCAACCTGGAACTTTACCACAGGTCTCAAAAGTTAGAGACCTGTGTGTGTGTAGTGCTCAATGCTTGAATTGATTGGCACACTGTGGTTTGGAGGTAAGGAGCACATCTATTTACCGAGATGTAGATTATTTTCTCTGTTTCTGTAATATATATTTTGTTTTTGAGTAATGTGGGAGGAACTCCCATTTTTTGCATTTTTTCGTATTTTGTTTCCTCCACTTCTGGAATATGTATTTTGTTTTTGAGTAACGTGGGAAGAATTCCCATTGTTTTGCATTTTTTGTATTTTGGGAAACTAAACGAAGATTTTGCTTGTCTTCTTCAGATGTTTTACTGAGTAAGAGGTCAAGAATGTACTCAATTGGGATGAACTAAACTCAGACCTATATTTTTGGACCTGTGCAAATTATAGAATATGACTAGGTTTCAGAATAGTGTTTGGGAAATTGGGATCTAACACTTTTAAACCATTGCTCATTTCTTGCAATCGAGTTTTGTCAAGTTTGTCCAGCATTTTAAAACTGTCCTTGCTATTTAGTCATGTTAAATTTTTGCTAAATAAATTATTTTGGGTAGAGCATGTTTTGCTGTAGTCCTATGAGAGAGAGAGAGAGAGAGAGAGAGAGAGAGAGAGAGAGAGAGAGAGAGAGAGAGAGAGAGATGTAGGGTGAGTGCCAGGGTAGAACCAGCAGTCCTGCCCGCCCAGTCATCAGCAGGGCTACCATTAGTGGGAAGATGACCCAACTTGTTGTAACAGGTAAGCACAGATGTTACGTCATTTCTGGTAACATATATATATATATATATATATATATATATATATATATATATATATATATATATATATATATATATATATATATATAAGGTGTTATTATAATATATAAAACCATTCTACAAGTGTAATATGTATCTCTATGAAAATTTTGATGTTTTGTTTGCAGATTCGTCGTTTGTTGTGAGATGAGATTTTAAAATGTCTTTCTGACAGATGAATTGTGTATCATGTGATCTTAAAATGTCTTGATATGTTTTTCCCATTTGTTTAATATATTGTGCAGTATATTAAAATGTATATTGGGTGTTATGATCTCGAATTCTTAGCATGCTGTAGAGAGAGGGAGATATTTTTGAACCATTATCGCTTACCCGCTTCCTGTATTTACACAAGTGTTTGGAGAAAGGCAAGGGCCTCTTTGGTTATCGTTGACAAGTTGACAGCTATCGGCAAATTCCTTGTTATATGTTTATTATGTGTGCCTATTCTGAATTTATTATCTTGGCCTATGTCTATTATATGTTTCCATAATCTTGAGTAGAAAATATGAGGAACAGAGGTAGATGAAGTTGACATGCTGACAGCGAGCCAGTTTTGGTCGCAAATCACTTCTTTCTGTTTGCTCAGGTGGTTTGAGTGAGCGGATGGTGTCAGTCATTGATAAGAGCTTCTGGCATATTTCCTTCTGAGCCTTAGAATTCCCTGTATGTATACCATAGATTGTATACCTGTATGTATAATGTATGTACACTTTATGTATCATGTATTCTGGGAGGGCTTAAAGATAAAAGTGCAGTACTGAACCAGAAACAGTCAGTCAGGAAAAGGGGTTCCTGGGATTATTTTGCTAAGAGTGAGTGTACTCTCTTTAAAAGTGAATACTTGTGTTGATCTCTATTATCAATGTTTTAGTTGTTCAGATTTATGTCTACAACTTGAGTGAGCTCTAATGTGTCTTGCTGCTAATTATATATCATTGAGTATATCATTGTGACTTGGCAGTGTTGTCTTTGAGAAAAAATTAGGAAGACGTGAGTTTAGCCCTTTTTCTTAAAAGTGAAGGTAATCTTTTGAAAGACTGATATAATCTTTAAACATATTTTTGTCTTAGTGAAATTGCTGTTGGTATATTTCTGTTTTTGCATATTTCATTCTTATATATCTTATAAAATTACTCTAATTTTATAATTAGTGTTTTCCAAAGTTTTGTGCTGGTGATTACTTAGCATTTTGTTAGTGCATACTTATTATTGAGATTTCAGTGAGTACCTGTGTTGACTTCCATTTATTGATGTTTTAGTGAACACTTGTGTTGAGTTTAGTTAAACAGGTATATGTTTAAAACTTGAGTGAAAGTTAATGGTTTGAATCTTACTTAACCAAATTGCTTTCTTGATAAATTAAAGTTTTGTGAATTAAACTTGATTAAGAAATACTTAAATCTTACACTGTTGTCAGATAACAGTAAATCTTTTTGAGATTGTGAACTCTGCATATAACTTTTGAACTTTGAAATAAATTTGTCTGTTTAAAGTTTTAAAAGCACAGCATTTCATTTTGACCACTAGTAATTAGAGAAATTAATGAATGTGTACAAGGTAAGTGATATATCTGTTTGTTCACCTAAGACTTATCTAGGTGAAATAGAACCAGGGAAACCGTTATAGTGTTTGTTGAAGTGATGACCATTTTCCACTAGTCTGTTTATAGCTTGTTAGTAGTTACCTCACCCATAAATTGATAAAGTTAGATTCATTTTCTCAAGTGATGAGTAAGTTTTATGGGATCACTGTACCTGTAGAGTATTCAGTCTTAATATTTTTGTTATGAGGTTTCAAGTATCTGGTCGAAGTGAGGTAACTTTTGGTCTTAATATTTGTGTAATAACCAGGTGCTTGATCACTTCATGACAAAATAATTGTTGGCCAGACCCGGGAAAATTGAATGGTATTAAATGAGATTAAACGGGATTGATAGGACTGAACCCAGGATCGAACCATGATAAAATATTTGATGGCCAGATCTGTGAGAATTAAACAAATTATTTGGTGCCCATTGTCTGGGAAGGACTAAACAGAATACCACTCTGGTTTATGGTTTATACTGGTGGTGTTAGGAATATATTTTTGGTAGGAGAGTAACCATATAATTGTTTTGAAGTGTATTGTAAACCCTTTTGCTGAGTAAACTAGAGAAAATGCCTCTGTTTGAAGTTCAGGAATTTTTAAGCGCTCCAACCATCAGAAAGTTATCGAATCTCACCTGACTAAGGCACAGTGGACTCTCTTAGCAGTGACATGTGGGGGTAATGTTACTTTGATATGATTGAGGCACAAGTCAAGTGTGTCGCAATCCAGGCATTAATAAGCTCTGGTAAAGTAGATGGAGAGAAAGGGAGGCATATGAATCGTTGAATGCAGCTGAGGTAGAATTTACAAAAAAGCTAAGGCAAGAGAATGAGAATGGTGATGTACAGGCAGAACTTAGACGTTTAGAATCAGAAGAATTTTGGGGTAGATTGAAGGTGCTAGAATCAGAAGAAAACTTGCTTAGGCTGCAGATACAGGCTGATAAAGAAAAAGAAGAAAGAGATAAAGCAAGGAGGCAAGAAGAAGAAGAGAGAAAAGGCAAAAGAAGAAAGAGAAAGAGTAAGGAGGCGAGAAGAAGAAGAAAGAGAAAGAGTAAGGAGGCGAGAAGAAGAAAGAGAAAAAACAAAACATGAAAGGGAGTTGGAGTTAATCAGAGCTCGATCCATACTACCTGTAAACCCATATAACTATATCCAAGGTAATGCAGACCCTGTCTTTGATGTAGTAAGAATACAAAAATTAATTCCAAAATTTACAGAAGAAGCTCCAGATGAACTTTTTTATCACTTTGAAAAAGTTGCTTCAGGTATGGGATGGCCAGAGGATAAATGGTCAGTCTTGTTACAGAGTGTTCTCATTGGTAAAGGAAGAAGTGCCTATTTAGCCTTATCAGCTGACCAGTGTAAAGAGTACAAGGTACTCAAACACAATGTGCTACAAGTTTACCAGATGCCCCTGAATATTACAATGAAAGATTCAGATCTTTGAAGAAGGATGACAAGATGACTTTTTTGGATTATGCCTACAAAGTAAGGAGATGTTTTAGACGATGGCTGGAGGCTGCTAAAGTTAAGTCTATGGACGAACTTGAAGAATTATTGGTCTTAGAGCAATATCTAAGAGGAATTCCTGAACATATAAGAGCTTATTTGAGAGAGAGAGAGAGGTGGAGAAACTTGATAAAGCTGCTACTCTAAGCGAGGATTATAACATCATATCCAGCAAAAAGAATTATAATGTTAAGTACCAGAACCAACAATTTACAGGTTATAGGTACCAGTCGAGTTTTAAGAACAGTGCTGTGAGAAACCCCTCTAATAGCTATGCCTGTAAGGTGTCAAAGAAACGAGCAGGTAAAAGTTACTGCTACTTCATTACAGATCCAGGCAGTTTATATAGCGGCCGACTGACGCCGGCCCGCGAGAGACAATGGAATTGACTGTGACCTGAGGTCGAAACAATAAACAATAATATGCAGTGAACGAGTACAAATTACAATACAAAACATACAGAACTACAATATGGATACAGTCTTGATGCCTGTGAATGAAGAAACATGTGATACACAATGTGTGACATTTGTATAAATACGCATAAAGTAAAAATGATTAAAAATGCGTGACCTGGCACGTTTTAGGCGTGACTAATTGAGCTTGAAGAAAATGGGAAGTCACCAAAGAAAACATGCTCAGCGGAGACTTAATTAATGGCGCCACCAAAACACTACCCTGGCGCCGATGTGGTGACTTTACAAATACTCCCCAAGACGAGGGGACGCGTCTGACTAATCCCTGTATCTGCTGGGACGCTGAAGGGTGCCGCGGCTCCTTGAAGATAACGGAGGGGTCTCCCGCCTGTGAGGCTGCTGGTTGGGCGGTCCCTTCCTGGGGCGGCGCGCCTGCGGGGTGAGGGGCGTGCTGGAGTGCGGTTGGGCGGAAGGGGTGCTGCGTCGCTGTCGGGACTCTCCGACAGGAAGGCGGGCTTTAACCGGTCTATTGAAACCCAGTCGTCCTTGCCAGGGAGTGCCAGCTGGAACGCCTTGCTGTTTCGTTCCAGCACGCCGGAAGGGTCCCCTGTAGGGCTTGGTTAGTGGTGGACGGACGGCGTCGACTCTGGACGAAGACGTGGGTGGCGGATGACAGCTGTGGCGGCATGAAGGTGGTTGCTTTGTCGATGTATGAGCGCCTGCAAGGGGCGAACTTGCCGCCACGTCGCGGAGCCTCTGCAGTGATGGGGAGTGGCGTTCATCCGTCACGAGCTCTCCCGGCACCACGAGGGGTTCCCCAGGGTTTGTTCAGCTGCGGATGGGGTGCCGCCGGCTCTGGGGCGGTCTCAACCCGAGGAGGACCCACGGCAGCTGATGTTTCCAGTCCTCAGCGGTGCAGCGGGCCATGAGGGATGACTTTAGGGACCTGTGGAACTGTTCGACCAGGCCGTTGGCCACTGGGTTGTACGCTGTGGTGGTGTGGTGCGTGGTTCCCAGCAGTTGAGCCAGGGCAGACCACAACTCGGAGAGGAAAGCGGGGCCCTGTCGGTTGTGATGTGGTCCGGGACGCCGGCGGCTAACCCAACTGGAGAGCAGGGCCTCGGCGCGCACGCGCTGGCGGTGGCTTCTTGCATGGGTGTGGCTTCGGCCACCTCGTCGAACGGTCTACCACCGTCAGGAGGTATCTGGATCCGCCTGATGGGGAAGGGCCCGACGACGTCGATGTGGATGTGGCCGAAGCGGCGCCTGGCTGTGGGAACTCGCCTACCCCGACTGCGTGTGACGACCCACCTTACTGGTCTGGCACTGCAGGCACTGTTTTGCCCAGGCCGTGGCGTCCTTTGCACCCGTGCCAGACGAACTTTTTGAAAGCAGTTTGGCCGTGGTCCTGCCGGAGGGGTGCGAGGCCGTGAATTATGTCGAATACCTGGCGCGGCGTGAGGCTGGAACCAAAGGGCGGGGCTGACCTGTGCTGATGTCAGAGCAGGCTGGGGCCTTTGGGGCGAGGGTCACGTCCCGCCACTTGAGGGATGTGATGGCGGTGCGGTATGCTGGGGTTTCTGGGTCAGCGGCCTGTTCTCTGGCAAGGTCCTGGTAATCTACACCAAGCTGCACTGCGTTCAACTCGACTCTGGAGAGGGCGTCTGCTACGGGATTTTTCTTGCTGGGAGGTACCTGACGGAACAGGTAAATTCGGCTATGGCTGAGAGGTGGCGCTGCTGTCTGAAGACCATGCGCCCCCCTGCTTCGTGAAGGCGTGAACCAGTGGCTGGTGGTCTGTGAAGATTGTGAAGGGCGTCCTCCAGGAGGAACTTGAAGTGCCGAACTGCGCGGTACATCGCGCAGAGTTCCCTGTCGAAGGTGCTGTAGCGGGTCTCTGCGGGACTGAACTTCTTGCTGAAGAAGGCGATGGGCTGGGGGCGCCGTTGATGATTTGCTCCAGAACAGCACCGCAGGCGACGTTACTGGCGTCTGTCGTCAGCTGGAGGGGGCCTTGGGATCTTGGTGTGCCAAGGCGGTTGCCTTGGCGAGGGCAGCCTTCGTCAGGGAAAAGGCCTGCTGCTGGCTGGGTCCCCAAGACAGGGACTTTGGTTGGCCTTTTAGACTTCCGTCAGGGGGCCGTGGTGTGCGCGATCCCGGGATGAACCGCCTGTAGAAGTTTACCATCCCAAGGAACTCCTGGACGGCCTTGATGGAGGTGGGTGTCGGGAACTTGGCTACGGCTGCTACTTTCGATGTAAGAGGGCGGACGCCTGTCGGAGACACCTCGTGACCCAGGAATTCTGCTTTCTGGACGCCGAAGGTACACTTGTCAAAACGGACGACGAGGCCGTTCTCTTGGAGGCGCTGGAGGACTGCTTTGATGTGTCTCTGGTATTCGCTGTGAGACCTGGAAAATATGAGAATGTCGTCGACGTAGCAGACGCAGAACTTTAGGTCCCCCAGGATGCTGTCCATGAGCCGCTGGAAGGTGGCCCCGGCGTTCCTCAGCCCAAAGGTGGAGAAGGCGAACACATAGGACCCGAAGGGCGTGATGATGGCTGTCTTTGGTATGTCCTCTGGCGCAACAGGTACCTGGAAATAAGATTTAAGAAGGTCCAATTTAGTGAATATTTTGGCCCCGTGAAAGGAGGCCGTGAGGTCCTGCATGTTGGGTAGAGGGTAGTGGTCGGGCTCTGTTGCAATGTTGAGCCGCCTGTAGTCGCCGCAGGGTCTCCAGGAGCCGTCCGGTTTCTGCACCATGTGGAGGGGGGAGGCCCATGGACTGGAGGCTTTCCTGCAGATGCCCATCTGCTCCATCTCCGCAAATGCTTTTTTCACCTCCTGAAGGCGCTGAGGGGGAAGCCTGCGGAACTTCGCATGTGTCGGGGGCCCTTTAGTCACTATATGGTGGTATATGCCAGCTTGGCTGGGGCCCCGGGGACTTGGCGAAGCTCGGGCTTAAATACCTCAGGGAACTCCGACAGTAGGTGTGCATACTGGTGGGGGGCGACGGCGCTGATGGTGGGTCTGGGTCCCGCCGTTAACGGGAGAGACCGGCAGGAGTCGGTATCGAGGAGGCGCTTGCGCCCCACGTCGACTAGCAGGCCGAAGTGCGCCAGAAAATCGGCCCCCAGGAGTGGGGTTCCTACGTCCGCGACGATGAAGTCCCAGGAGTAACTCTGGCCAAGGATGGAGATCGACAGGAGCCTGGTGCCGTAGGAGAGGATGGGGGTTCCGTTGGCGGCCGTCAGGAAAGCGGCCGGGTCTGGTGTCTGGTTGCGGTCCTCTCTGGATGCTGGGAAGACCAATTTAAAGGCCCCTGTGTCGACCAGCATCATCCTGCCGGAGACGGTGTCGCGGACGTAAAAACCTACTGTTTTTGAGGCCCTGGGTTCTTCGGCTGCCATGGCGGCCTGTCCTGCTGGCCGCCGCCACCCCCGTTTTTTGAACGGGCGAACGAGCAGGGTGGCAGGCAGTTTCGGGCGTCCTTTCCGAACCACTTGTGGTAGCGACAGAAGCCCGGGGACCTCCATCTGCTGTGGTTCGTGGACGCTGTTGGCGATGGCATTGACGGGCTGCTCTACGTCCTCTTCAGGCTGGACGGAGCTGACCGGCTGTGTGGCCGGTTTTAGCCGCTGTGAAGCCTTGACGGAGTCTGTGAGATGTTGCGCCGTCTCTATGAGGTCCTCGACAGGCATGGTGTAGGGGTGAGCGATCTGGTTGCGTACCTCCGGGAGGAGTTGGCGGCGGTAGATTTCCGTGTGAAGCTTATCTCCTGCCGCTTCTTTGTGCCACCCAAGTCTGGTAGTGACAGGAGATCTACGACCATGCTCCAAGCGTCTCTTGAATTGAGGTCGTGGCGTGGGTTTATGGCAAGGTCGATAGCACGGGCGGCCCGCCGGCGATGGGCAGGGAGCAAGCTTTGAGGAGGAACTTTTTGTGGTGCTGTATGTGAGGGTGTGTGTTTCGGTACTTGCGAGATGAGTTTTCTGTACACGTCCTCCGAAGGGCGTTGAGCACTGTGTCGGCCTGTAGGATTTCGTCCGTCAGGTCCGCGATTCTGAAGTGGCTCTCCACCCTGCGCAGCCGCATCGATGGGTTCCCCTGCGTAAACGGCGGCAGCTTTACGGTGAGGGCGGCCCGCGATTGTGTTGCCCGGCCGTCGTGTGTTCGGGGCGCTGGTGTGGAGTTGCGGGGGGGGCCTCGATGCGGGGCGGGCGCGGGTGTGATGGGAGGTAGGTAAACCTCCGAGTCCGCGGGGTCCGCGTTTAACTGCATGAAGGAGGGGATATCCGCGTCCATGCTCGCTCCTTTGACCCCTTACTGGAGTGGGGTACTCGCGTCAGTACGCACTTTCGTGCGCCGTGTGGTTCCGCTAGTGACGCTGGTGGGGTACGCCGACGAGAGTCAGCACGCTCAAACGCTGGTTACAGCGCCGTGTTTAGGCCGCTAAGAGCGTTTTGGAGAAATCCTGGAGCCAAGACTAAGTCGCCGTGTCAGTCCGCTAATGGCTCCGGGATACTCCGGGGGTCACCACTGTAAGGTGTCAAAGAAACGAGCAGGTAAAAGTTACTGCTACTTTATTACAGATCCAGGCAGTTTATATAGCGGCCGACTGACGCCGGCCCGCGAGAGACAATGGAATTGACTGTGACCTGAGGTCGAAACAATAAACAATAATATGCAGTGAACGAGTACAAATTACAATACAAAACATACAGAACTACAATATGGATACAGTCTTGATGCCTGTGAATGAAGAAACATGTGATACACAATGTGTGACATATGTATAAATACGCATAAAGTAAAAATGATTAAAAATGCGTGACCTGGCACGTTTTAGGCGTGACTAATTGAGCTTGAAGAAAATGGGAAGTCACCAAAGAAACCATGCTCAGCGGAGACTTAATTAATGGCGCCGCCGAAACACTACCCTGGCGCCGATGTGGTGACTTTACATGCCACTACAAAGCCAGGATATGCCCCACAGCGGTGGAATGTTAAACCCGCCCCTTCTAGTCTATTCTCAAGACAGATGCGGAAAACTAATGCAGTTGCCACAAGTGTGGAAGAGTAGGACATTATAGTCGAGACTGCTTCAAAGTGCACCAGCAGATTAAACCAGTTGGACAGGTGATAAGAGGTAACCAGGTAAAGTCAGCTATGAGGAACAGTGTGGGAAAAAATTAAATGAGACAAGCAGAGTGCTTGGCAACCAGTGGAAATGCAATTTCCAGTAGTGAGTAGCTGAACAGTTGGGAGGCTTTCAAGCCATATGTCTATGAAGGTATGCTGACAACTCCCTCTTTCAGCGTACATGTACTAGTGAAGATATTACGTGATACAGGAAGTGACCATAGTGTGGTAGTTCGTGGTGCTCACCCACAGTTGGAGAAGAATCTCACTGGAGATTCAGTTATTTTAAAGGGTATAGGAGGAGAGGAAGTAACTCCTATATGCCGCTTGCATTTGTCATGTGAATTAGTGACAGGAAATATTGATTTTGCAGTAAAGGACTCACTAGCTGTTGAAGGTGCGCATGTTTTACTGGGTAATGAAGTTGGTGGTGTTCCCTTCGTTCCTTGTCCTGTAGTGACAGACAAACCATTAAGGATTAGTCCTACGATAGAATTAGAGAAGAAAACCCCTCACCTATTTCCAAGTTGTGTAACTACCAGGAGTATGAAGAGAACTGAGCATAGAAATGAAGAAACTGAAGATTTACCTGCACCAGAAGGATCTTTAAGCTTAGAAGAGCTATTCCAGGAAAGTGAAGTTTCCCATAGTGTTAGTAATGAAGAGATTCTTGAAGAAGAGGATCCTGTTGTTATTAAAGAGATTCCGAGTAGTCAAAGTGTTCCTGAAGACAGTAGTGAAACTATAGAAGCAGGGTTAACAGATATTGAGAGTTCAGCCCTTGAAGTTGGTCAAGTGACTAGAGAGAAGCTAGTAGAACTACAGAAGAGGGATACAACGTTGGCTGATTTGTTCTTCAGAGTTGTTGATCAAGAAGAGATGCAACAAACTCCTACCTGTTATTATCTAAAGAAAGGATTGCTAATGAGGAAGCATCGACCTGCAGATATTCCAGGAAATGCTGAATGGGGGGAATAACATCAAGTTTTGATTCCATATCTACTGAGGAAGCAAGTGGTAGCAGTAGCTCATGAGTCTGGACATATGGGATCCAGGAAGACTGTTGAGAAGGTTATGAAGTATTTTTTCTGGCCTGGACTTCACAAGAATATTAGCAAATTTTGCAGAGTGTCACACATGCCAGATAGCTGGAAAACCGAATGAAACTATTCAGAAAGCCCCTCTACAACCCATAGAAGTTAGAGGAGAACCCTTTAGCAAATTGATTATAGATGTGGTTGGACCACTTCCAAAAACGAAGAAAGGAAATGAATATCTGTTTACATTAATGTGTCCAGTAACAAGGTATCCTGAGGCGATTCCTGTAAGAAGTATAAGTGCAAAGGTAATTGCTGAGAAGTTGGTGGAGTTTTTCTCCAAGTTTGGAATACCAGAAATTGTACAAAGCGATAGAGGAACAAACTTTACTTCAAAATTATTCCAAGATGTGATGAACTTGTCAGGAGTGAAACAACAGTTATCAACTGCTTACCATCCAGAGACTCAAGGAGCCTTGGAAAGGTTTCACCAGACTTTGAAAAGTATGTTAACAAAGTACTGTAATGACTCAGGAAGGGAATGGGATGCTGGTTTACCTTTAATGTTATTTGAACTTAGGAATGCTTATCAAGAAAGTATGAGATGTTCACCAACTGAAATTATTTTTGGTTGAGACGTGAGAAGTCCATTGAAGAGTCTTGCAGAGAATTGGGAAGAAAATCAAGAGGAAGTCCAAGGAGAATATGTGAAGAACTTGAGGAAAAGGTTAAGAGAAATTAGAAAATTCTCTTTAGAACATTTGAAAATAAGCCAAGAGAAAATGAAAAGAAAATATGATGCAAAGACTAAGCTAAGAAATTTCAGTGTTGGACAGCAAGTTCTAGTGTTCTTACCAGTGAAAAGATTTCCCCTTACAAATAAGTTTCAAGGTCCTTATAGGATAACAGAGAAGTTAAGTGATCGAACTTATGCAACTGAAACACTAGGGAGAAGGAAACGACAGAGGAAGATACATGTAAACCTTTTGAAACCTTACTTTTCACAGACTAGAACTGAAACAGTGCCTATAACCCAAACAACTTCATCTACAGAGGGCGATGATGGCTACGAATTGGGAACTGAAAACAAGATGAACAACTCTTCAATATTGGAAAATTTGGAGAACAAACTAAAACATCTGACTGTTGAACAAAGCAAAAAATTAAGTGAAATGATTCAAAGTTTCCCTGAAATTTTGCAGTTGTACCTAAGTGTACCGACTTGACAAAGCATGGGATAAAGATCAGAGAAGATGGAAAACCATTTAAACAAAGAGCTTACCATGCATCACCTTTTCATTGAGATGTTTTGAAAAATGAAGTTGAATATTTACTGCAGCATGGATTAGCAGAACCCAGTCCAAGTCATTACAGTTCTCCTTGTGTGTAAGTGAAAAAACCAGATGGCTCATTTAGGATGTGTACTGACTATAGGAAATTGAATTCCATCAGTGTGGCCGACAATTATCCCTTGCCTCTTATTGATCAATTACTTGATAATATTGGGCAAGCCAAGTTTGTTTCCAAGATAGACTTGTTGAAAGGATATTATCAAATTCCCTTAGATAAGGATACTAAGTTGCTGTCAGCTTTCATTACTCCTTTTGGAATGTACCAGTACACTGTTTTGCCATTTGGTCTGATGAATGCACCTGCAACATTCCAATGAGTAATGGATCAACTGTCAGGATCAATAGAAGGAGTGGGTGTATACCTTGATGACATTGTGATTTATTCCAATACATGAGAAGAACATCTGGAGCTTTTAAAGAAAGTGTTCAGGAAACTACAGGAAGCAGAACTAACAATCAACTTACAGAAAAGTGAGTTTGGAAAGGCAACTGTTCAATATTTAGGATTTGAAGTTGCAAAAGGCCTTCTCGCTCCTCTTGACGCTAATACAGAAGGCATTCGTAAGGCTACCCCTCCTACTACTAGAAAACAACTACAAAGATTTTTGGGCATGGCTGGATTTTATTGCTGGTTTTGTCCAAATTCCTCAGCCATGGTAGCTCCTTTAACTGACTTAACTAGTCCGAAAACCAAGTTGGTTTGGACTCTAGAATATCAAGAATCCTTTGAGAAGGTTAAAGCTATTTTAACTTCAAAACCAGTGCTTCAGGCTCCAGACTTCAATAAAAAGTTTGTGATACAAGTTGCTGCATCTGACTGTGGAATTGGAGCTGTTCTACTTCAAGAAGATGACTGCCATATTATGCATCCTGTATGTTTCATGTCATCAAAGTTGAACAAGCATCAGAAGAATTATTCTACAATTGAAAAGGAGACATTAGCATTAATTACTGCCTTGAAAAAGTTTGAAGTGTATGTGAACCAACCTAGGAATGAAGAAATTTTAGTATTGTCTGACCACAACCCTATTTCATTCATCAATAAGATGAAGAATAACAATCAATGATTAACCAGGTGGTCTTTGTGTCTACAACCATATAATGTAAAGGTGAAACATATTACCGGAAAAGATAATGTCATTGCAGATTATTTATCCCGTTCCGAATCGTTGGATTCAAACCCGGGACAATTAATCCTCTTGGGGAAGGAATATAATATATGTCTTATAATATGTATGTTTACTATAAAACTGATGTGTTGTCTGTAATTTTGATATATTCTCTCTTGTATTTGTCATGTATTGTGTGCTGAGATATCAGGTCTCTGATCTTAAAGGGTTAGTTGACTGTGTGATTTTTAGAGATAAGATACATTTTCCTGTTAGGCTCTTGTGTTTGCACAGCTGAATGTTTGTTCAGGTGTCAAGTGTGTGACCACGGTATCTGTCCCTTTATGCAAGAGAGGCCCTAAACCACTTAGGTTGTCAACTAAAAGGGAGATGGGATGACAGGTTTAGATAAGAGGGCCTTTTCTGTTTGCACACGTGTTAAAACAGGAAATCCCCCTCCATTTAAAAGGTATGCTGACAGGCCCAGATAACTCTTTTCAAGCCAGAGAATAATTCCCTGTTTATTTTCCCTTCTCCAGGGGAAAACCTCTGTTTATTCCTTTTTTTCCCAGGGAAGATTCCCAGAGTGACCCATTTCCAAAAATGCCTAACTGGCAACATAGGTTTATTCTCATAGTAGAGTTTGAGAAACTGATCAGTCCAGACAGAGACTCTAGAGTTTGGCTAAGTTTTGTCTCTCTCCCTCTTATCCTTCTCATCCTTCAGAGGAGAGTAAAATTTACAATATAGCAGATTTCTGTGGTCATCATTAGTGTGTATCTTTCTGGGGTGTTAGTAAAATAAAGCAAAAAATAAGTGTAATGGCACCTTAGATAAAAAGTGTGTTTCTGCTGCAGCAAGGGTTTTGTAAAAGTGTTCAGAAACTTGTATAAGGTAAAGTGGTTTTTTACTCATTTTTACTATGGTAAAAATATAGAAACTTTAAAGAAATATTGCCTTAGTGAAATTATTGTTGATAAACCTTTTGTGCATTTTTTGTATGTTCTTGTTTTTGCATTATTTTTGTGTGTTCTTGTGTTTACAATTTCATAGTTTCACACAAACTTTTGTGTTGGTGATTTAACATTTATTTACTAAGCATTTTACATATGTTGATACTTTAACATTGCATATTTGATTTGATTTTCATTTGTTAAGATTTCATTTTCAAATCTTGAGTAACTCTTAATAGTTTAAATTTTGCTTAGTTAACATAATTTCTTGATAAATTAAAGTTTTGTGAATTAATCTTGTTTAAGAATTAATTAAATCTTGTGTTGTTTTCAAGTAATGGTAAATTTTTCAGATTGTGAATTCTAATTATAACTTTTGAAGTTATAAATAAATTTTTGTATTTAAGGTTTTAAAAACACAGTGTTTCATTTTTGATTACCAGTGAATAGGGTTATTTGTGTGTGCATAAGGCAAAGTGATAGACATGTTTTGTTCCCCTTCAAACAGTGGAAGTGAATGAGGACCGGGGAAACAATTATAGTTGTTTGATGGAGTGATGCCCTTTTTATCTAGTGTATCTCAATACCTCACAAATAACTTGATAAACCTAGTTTGATATTTCAAGTGATAAGCAAGTTTTAAGGGATCACTGTTACCTTTAGAGTGTTCAGTCGTAATTTTTTCGTTATGAGGGTTGTGTAATAAACAGGTACTTGGTACACTTCGTGACTGTTTTTGCCAGCGAGTACACTCTCCACGACTCTTGGGTTTGTTGTCAGCAAGGGTTAACAGCTGCTCACAGCCTTGTTCACTTGGTGGAGGCTTTGCCTCTATAGATGGGCAAGGGTGCTTTCATCCAAGTTTTTTCATGAAGAAGTGTGTACCATTATTGATCTTGGAAATAAATGGTTTGTATGCCCAAGTGTGGAACAATCCCGAGGAGGTTTTGACGAGCCTCCTTCTCCAGCAGGAGAGGCATCTTGGGTTTTCGGCACCTGGAATGGATCTGTGCCAAACTGACACCTTCTACTGGGGAGTTAACCCAAGTGAGGAAGCTACATGCCAGGAGCATTTTGTCTGAGGGTAGTCTTCGTTGGCTACCCAGCCCACCTGTTAGCTGTTTTGTGTGTGGGGGAACAGGATACAGTGTTTTCTCGAGTCCATGGACAAATTCTGCCACTGATGGTTGGTCTGGCTCTACTTCAAAATTTTGGGATGAAGTAGAAGATGTGACAAGGTCGGTGCAGTTGAATAACAGAACCCGTCCTTGCCAGGTAGTGTCCTGTAGGATCCTGGGACTGTAAGGCACTGCAGTTGAACTTACATATTTAATTGGCCTTCTCTTCTTCGGAACAGCAGAGGTTCAGACTTCATTTTTTTCTGATGTAGGAACCCAAATTTCCTTTCCTTTTGGGAGTTTCATCTCACCATTAACCACTTTTGTTTTTGGAAAGGTGGTAAGGGGAAAAAGAGAAGGGGGAATGCAAGGGTGGCATTCCTTTCCTTCTGCTGCTGTTTATGAGGGAGTGCCCGTTGAGTCATTTTCTCATGACTGACTTTTATAGCTAACAGATGTGTGATGGATAGGATACCTACTTCTCACTTTTGAGTCCCTGACATCTCTTTCTATTTTTTCCAGGCTACTTCCTCGCCTTATTCTCGTTTCACAGTAGGACCTCACCTTTTGAAAGGGTGTGTGCAATGCTGAAGATTGGTGCAAGAAGCTGATGGAGACCAACTTCTCTTTTCAGGGGACTTCAAGGATGGGTATTTGTTCCTGCAAAAATACAAACCTTTGTCTATTGCATAGGGATTTAGCATGCGAACGCGAGCTGGAATGTCAGTTTAACTTTCAGACAAGGTCATTAATTACTGATAGGTAGGAGGAAGCCCTACCCACCTGATGTTATGTACTCCACTTTGCTTCCAGCCACCATTGTGTATGGACATCTGTGCTGACTCTCTGCCCAACTTGCCATTTGCTTTCTCTTTATGCCCTATGAATATTTCTCTGTTTTTTGTATGGTAGTTGAATTTTGTCTAATTAACAATTATGAGACAAACCCCTCAATCATTGCAGCCTTCTCTCTGTGTGAGGAAACCTCAGGCTTCCCAGTACTACCCAGGGAAGGACAGGCCTTGTAATAGGTTCCTCTCTTCCATAGAAGTAGACCCCTCACACCCTCTGTGCCTTCTGTGTAACAAATCTAATCCGTGTTTGGAATGTCGTGTCTGGAACTCCTAACACGGTGTCATCAGATTGTAATGCTCTGCCACTGACACCAAAAGTTCCCTTTGGTACTTTTCTTCCACCTCCCAAACTCCCCCAAGCTTTACAACTCTTAAGGGAGCAGTTTCTCCCTCACCCATTCCTACTGAGCATTTGGTAGAGAGCCATAGAGAATGGGAAGATGTCCAGCCTGGAATCTCTTTAAGGACTCTTTTTCACTCTGAGGGAGAGCTTTCCTCTGGAGGCTGCTTTTTGCAGGGCAAAAGAAAGAGCCTTACTTTAACCTGACTCTATCCAAGAGCGGTGGTGACAAGCGGCTCAGGAAGTTGTGGCCCTCGCCTCACATATCATATGTGATGTGCTCTCAGGTGTTTCCTTCGTCTACATCTCTGGGGAGCTCCTCCTCTGCTTGCTCTCTTTGGTGCTGTACCTCAGCTGTGCTCCTCTCCTTCTTCTAATGGTAGTAAATGGAGGAAGAAGTCTGCTAAGTCTTCCTGCAGGAAGTCCCATCCAGCTTCCAGAGGTCAGTCCCCTGTTGCAAAAAGGACTAATGGGGCTCCAGCTAGTGTTACAGCAAGTACTGCTGCACCCATAGCCAAGTGCAAGGGTGCAACTGCTACCCAGGGTTCTCCGGATCTCCGGTGTAATGGTACCGGCCCTGGTAGTACACTACCTGAGCCAGCCAGGGTTCCCAGTCTTTGAATCCAGTCCTGTCTACCTGCATGTCCCAGTGAGAGAAGGTAAAACAAGACCATGCAGGCGCTTTTTCACTCCTCTCCTGCTCTGCAAAGAGAGTGGGCCATGGATCCCAAGATCGTTATTCAGCCTGCCAGAGGCATACATTTCTGGATGGGTCCTGGAGCTGGATAGGTCATGCGCTTGACTGGTTGAGAGATCACCAGGGGCTCTGGCAAGTGTCCCTCGCCTGCTGAGGGAGCAGCTGGGGAAACCAAGAACTGGACGGGCCCGAGGGTCCTACGCCCTTGGACTCAGATATTCCCAAGTTGAAGAGGCACTTTGTGGAGGTCATTAAGTTTATTCATCACTTCAGTGACCTAGAGAAAGAGATTGTGGCTTATTCTGCAGATAGGTCCTTGGCCATCGAGTCCTTATGGGGTCCACAGAAGGAAACCAAGGCCCTGATCAACCTCCCATGGCCTAGACTTCCTAGTGGGGTCTTGGACCAGGTGAATTCTCTTGTTTTTTGGCAAGAAAATTTCCTTTGGTCCAGCCGATCTAGCTATTTCTTCCTCTGATTCTAGCTCACAAGAGAAATTACACTAATACACTACCAAGCAGGTTGACCCAGACTTGACTCACTTCTGTCCAGGGTTAGTACTCAATTGTGCCCATGCAGAGGAAACCTCTGTCTGCCTCTCGCAGAGACAGAGGCAGCAGCGCGGGAGTTAATTGCCATGTCAGTGCTCCAAAAATGCTCTTGATTAGATCTCTGGTCATTTACAGTGGGCAAGATCTCAACCTTGATGGGCATTTGTATGCCAGAAGAGGACTGTTGCTGTCAGAGGTAGGACCATCACTTACCTTGCCCACAGACAGCCAAACTAGGTCAAATCTGGTATTGAAGAGGCAAGACTCTGAATTGTCTCAGCTCTCTCAGTTTGTTGGACCACACTTGGCTTTGGTACTCCAGAACAAACCTCAGAGTGAGATGGAGGTCATGGTGGACAGGCTTAGAGTAGATAATAATGACAAGCCAATCCACCAGGCTGTCACAAGAGTTCTTGCTCTTGACGAGGCACTGTAGCCTTACCTTCTGGTGGGACTGGCCCTTCTTCTTTGGGTCAGAGAAAGTCCCAGACTTCCTCTACCCCTCGTAGAGGAACCCAGGTTCTTCTGCCCATAGGGAAAGGTGCACAGTTGCGCCCCTTTCACCGCCCACCCCATCTGGTCTTGGAAGGGAAGCAAAGGCAAGGAAGGAGGGCACTTGAAGTAGTGTTCCTCTCCACAGGCTGCCAATGTTGGGGGGTGCTTGTTGAGCCACTGGGCAACATAGCAGCAACACAGTGGAGACCTGGGTGGTGGATATCCTGCAGGATTATCCACTACTCACTCTTAATCCGGTCAAATTCCAAACATACATTCCCGGCTTGCAGAAGGATCTTGCCCTTTGGGTGGAGGTGAATGCGATGCCCGAGGAAGGGTGCAATAGAAGTTGTGAACAATCACCCTCCAGGCTTTTACGGCCATCTATTCTTGGTGGAGAAGACGACAGGTGGTTGGAGGCTGGTCAGAAGCCTCTCTCCATTGAACCAGTTTATTTGTCAGACCCGGTTCAAGATGCAAACTGTTCATGCAGTCTTAGATTCCATCAGAGCCGATGACTTCATGCCTCTGGTGGACTTCAAAGATGCATATTTTCAATTACCCGTCTATTGGTCCTCTCAGAGGTACTATTGGGTGGATGGTTTTGTGGCGGGATTTTAAAACACAAAAAAACAATACACAACACAGATACACCGAACATATAACCACATACAATACTCACTATGATCCTCGGTTGCTGGGAGATGGTTGAGGGTGTCCACGGTCGCCAACACAGTAGACAAAATTCACAAACAACCGGAAAACAGACTTCCAACCAAAAAAAACGAGCAAAAAGAAAGAGACACATGCACAGACAACAATGACATCTAACAGAAAACACTCGACTCACGGAACATACAATAATCATGCACCATCAATGTCCGCCTTGCATAGAACTCAGCTCAAGACTCTCTCAAAACCGAAAAAAAAACTCCCTCGACATTTGCACAGACAGACAGCACCGTAAACAACCTAACGACCTCATCCCTCTTCCAACAACCGAAGCACTCACTAATGACAATTACACTCTCTCTCTCTCTCTCTCAAAACGTTGGGAAATGCTAAATAAAAACAAATTTATTCATCCCTCTATATTTCTCCCCCCTTTTTAGCATTTCCCAACCAACACCTTTCACACCTCTTTCAAATCGCCTTACGCAACACCCACGGATGCTCACTAGCAGGTCCTCTAGATCGCGTTCGCGGGCACGCAATCATTCTCTCAGACTCGCTCTCTCTTCCAGCAACATTCAGATTTACATCTTCTCCTCCATTCTCTCTCAGATTCACGCTATCTTCTTCACTATTACCACTCTCAATTTCATCCACAATCTCATCTATACCTTCTAACTCGTTCCCAAATACCTTCCCCAATTCCTCAACTAACCCATCCCATTCGCTCATTGACCTTTCCAATTCTTGCAACGATTCATTCATGCTTTCAATCACTCGTCTATCACTGCTACGCTCTCTTACGCTTACACTTTCGCTCACCTCCAACCGTTCACTTACCCCTACACGTTCAGTCAACTCAGTTATATCAAACCCGCATATGCTATACGTTCTATTCATACCATCCCATTCATCCGTATTACACGCTTTATCACTCATTTTCACTTTGGCACTCACACCCCTATCACACAAATTACGACCATTCAGTTTACTTACGTTCTTCCCTTTCTTACGTTTCCTACCATACTCTATCAAAACAAATTGCTTCATGCACTCGTCAGTCTTTCCAGCAAAGCCTCCCTCATGCAACAACCCCTCACGTACATGCATCACACGCACCGCTTGCATCCTGGAGGATCCACCCATTTGAACCCCTTCACACTCAGTTTCCCGAATTCGCTGTCACAGTCACCCTCTTTCGTCTACATACACTTGATACATGCCCTTCCATTCCACATTCGTCACACTTCGCTCTCGGTTCTGAACACATTCTCACATAATGCCCATTCTTACCACAGTTGCCACATATTACATTCACTCGGGTACCCCTACAACCATTAGCAATATGACCCACCTGTCCGCACCTGTAGCATTTAACCCCCCTATCTTTCGTACACTCCCTTACCAAATGTCCCGATTGCCCACACCCGAAACACGCTCCTAAAGCCCACCTACACTCATTCTTTGTATGTCCTTCCTTTCCACATCTAAAACACTTCGCTCGACTTCCACTTATCGACCTTCCCCTTTGTACACTACTATCCCTAACCCGTCCAACCCGTTGTTCCCTTACAAACCCACCATTCATCCTCCCTGGCACCTCCACATTACTTGCTCTTACACTCCTATCTATTACACTATCGGCCATTCTCATTGGGCCCCTCAACACTGCATCCCTAAAGCTTCCGAACTCTGGTACTCTCTCATCTACCCCAGCCCTTACACTTACACTTCTGCTCTCTTTATAACCCTGTCAAGCTCATAATCTTCTACAATTTCCAAAATTTCTCCCCAAGTCAACCTTTCATTCGTCCATCTTTTCTTCTCCTTCCGCTTCAAGTTCACAAATTCTCTAACTCCATCTGGCACTGTCCCTAACAACTTCCGTACTAATTCCTTACATTCATCTATCCCATCATCCCCAAACTTCTTCCTTGCCAACGTCTCCAGCCTACAAGCATACAGTGACAAGGTTTCCCAGCTTTCATTCTTGCCTCATCAAATTCATTCTTCCTCTTATACTTAACACTCGCTTTCATACGCCTCGCTTGCTCAACTAGTCTAGCTTTCACCTTGTCATACTCAACATCCCCACACTCATAATAACCCTATACATATCAAGCAAAAACCCAGTCAAATATTCTCCTAATTCTCGTGCCCACACTCTCTTACTTTCCCCATACTTATCCTGACAAAACCTTTCATACTCCCTAAAGAAATCATGCACATCCCTACTTCCATACTCATTATACTTTTCACACCGGGGTACCTCCCTCACATACATAGCCTTTCTCACTTCTTTCTCACTTTCACTCTCACTTTCGCTACTTTCACTCTGTCCTTTCATACCCTCTTCCGAATACAAAGAGTCCACTTCTGCACTTACATTCATCTTACTCATTACACTCTTCTTCCCCTCTTTTTATCCACTTTTATCCACTCACCTCCATCCACCTCACTATCACTACTGCCTTCACCCTCTCCCTTCTTTCCTGCCTTTCCCACTTCCTTACCCTTCTTACCAGTTTCCTTTCCCTTTCCCTTCTTCCCTTTTTCTTCCCCTGACTTATCCTTACGTTCCCTCTGTTCCTTCCCTTGCTTTTCATTCCCCTTTTCCTTACCCTGCCTCTCATTCCCTCGTTTCTTACTTCCTATTCCCATATCACTTTCATCACTCACGCTTCCATTCACTTCTCCCTCCTTTTCTTTCTCTCTTGCCCCTTCACACGTTCCAGAGAACCTGCCTCCAACAGCCCCTTCTCCAAAAACACCCTTGAACATACCTTTCACCATTTCTTCCACACCTTTTATCCATCCTCTCTTCCATTCTCTCTTCGGACTCTTTCATCTCCCCTTTCATTTCTTCTTTTGCACTTCTTAGCATTCCCCCCATCTCCTCCAACTGACTCCTCAACTCCTCATTCTCACTCCTCAGCCTCCCATTCTCCTCCTCCAGCCTACCCTGGAGTTCCCTAGCCACTTGAAGTTCCTCTCTCAGTTTCTCTATCTCACTCATCCTGACCTCTTACTCTCACTCTACCCACCACAAACAATCCTAACTGCTATTATACAACAGCCCCACGTTGAGCGCCAAATATTATGTGGCGGGATTTTAAAACACAAAAACAATACACAACACAGATACACCGAACATATAACCACATACAATACTCACTATGATCCTCGGTTGCTGGGAGATGGTTGAGGGTGTCCACGGTCGCCAACACAGTAGACAAAATTCACAAACAACCGGAAAACAGACTTCCAACCAAAAAAAACGAGCAAAAGAAAGACACATGCACAGACAACAATGACATCTAACAGAAAACACTCGACTCACGGAACATACAATAATCATGCACCATCAATGTCCGCCTTGCATAGAACTCGGCTCAAGACTCTCAAAAACCGAAAAAAAAAAAAAAAAAACTCGACATTTGCACAGACAGACAGCACCGTAAACAACCTAACAACCTCATCCTCTTCCAACAACCGAAGCACTCACTAACGACAATTACACACTCTCTCTCTCTCTCTCTCTCTCTCTCTCACAAAACGTTGGGAAATGCTAAATAAAAACAAATTTATTCATCCCTCTATAGTTTTTCCATTCAGGGCACTCTGTTTTGGGCTTTTGACCGCCAGCCAAGTGAACATGTGAGTTTTCATGTTGGTTTCAGCTTGGGCCCATCTGCAAGGGATATATCTGATAAGGTACCTCGAATGACTGGCTAGTCCTGGCGAGCTCATAGCCACAGTTCCTTCAGGACAGAGATTGTCTCCTCAAATTTTGTGATGACCTGGGTGTGATGATAAATTTCAAGGGGTTAGATCTCACTCCCAAGCAGAGGATAACGTATCTGGGCATGCTGACAGACATAGCAGCAGTGAGAGTGTTTCCCTCAGATTCTCGCATCAGCAAGTTGAGGGAAGTAGTGCAGAAGTTTCTGTTTAGTCAAGAACAACCTGCTTGGCAGTGGCAAGTGATTCTGGGTCACCTGTCATTGTTGGAGAAGCTGGTCCCTCATGGGTGGCTTCACCTCTGCTCCCTACAGTGAAGGTTGAATGAATTCTGGTCACAGGCGAGACAACCTGCTTGGCAGTGGCAAGTGATTCTGGGTCACCTGTCACTGTTGGAGAAGCTGGTCCCTCATGGGTGGCTTCACCTCTGCTCCCTACAGTGAAGGTTGAATGAATTCTGGTCACAGGCGAGAGACCCTACTTTCCTTCCAGTTCTTTCTTGGAGGAAGTGAGATATGACCTAAGTTGGTGGTGAGATGACAGGAACCTCACAGTACAAGTGCCATTTGGCACTCCTCTGGAGATGCTTCTATTCTCGGACACATTAAACGATGGGTGGAGCACATGCCTAGAGGAACAGTTAGTATCAGGAGTGTGGGATCAGAATGACAAGTACCTTCACATCAGTATCCTGGAACTGAAGGCTGCATTTCTGGCCCTTCAGGAGTTTTGGGATAGCGATAGAGTACTCTGTGGTGTTGATAAGCGACAACACCACGGTATTGGCATATGTTAACAAGCATGGGGGCCGGGGTTAGTTTCCCATCCACTGAATCAGTTTATGGTGCAGGTGCACAAGTTAGCAGTGGCCCACTCAGTAGAGTTGTCTGCTAGGTTCAATCTAGGTACTATACTCGAAATTTATAAGAGACAAGCTCAGTCGCCAGTCACATATGGACAGAATGGTCTCTACACCCCAGTATTGCAGAAGACCCTTCGAGCTATGGGAGCTCCCATAGTAGATCTGTTTACCATCAGGCACAACAGAAAGTTTCCAGTGTTCTGTTTCTTAGTGCTGGACCCATGAGCTGCGATGAGTGAAGCCTTTTAGTACCCATGGGACAGCCTAGAGGCTTACATCTTTCTACCATTCTGCTTGATTCAGCAGGCAATCATCATGGTGTTGATCACCCCAAAATTTCAGGTTGACTCTGGTGGCTCCCAAATGGTCACAAGCTGAGTGGTATCCACACCTGCTAGCTCTGTTATCTGAGGTTCTGAGAGAGAATCCTCTGTGGCACAAGCTTCTGTGTCAGCAGCACATCAAGAAGTATCACCAGGCTATTGAAGCGCTGGCGCTTCATGCACGGAGACAATCGACTGACAATCCTGCAAGCGAGAGGCTGTTCTCACTGTATGGCAAAGGAGATGTTTGGATCATTGTGAGAATCCTCAGCAGCTGTATATCAGGAGAAATGGGCCATCTTCTTTGGTTGGTGTCATCGCTGGGGTATCTCTCAAGTCAGAGCAACTCCTCAGCAGGTAGTGGACTTTCTCGTCTTTCTTCACCGAGAGAAGCTCCTCTCAGTCTCAGCCATTAGGGGCTATTGGTCAGCCCTCAGCCAGGTTCTGA
This sequence comes from Macrobrachium rosenbergii, assembly GCF_040412425.1. Classification (NCBI taxonomy): domain Eukaryota; kingdom Metazoa; phylum Arthropoda; class Malacostraca; order Decapoda; family Palaemonidae; genus Macrobrachium; species Macrobrachium rosenbergii. The sequence goes on from NC_089796.1 coordinate 49,402,624, forward strand.
GGCCTGAAGGGGTAGATCTCTCTTCCTCGTGGGAGATTGCCATGCCCCTGAGAAGTTTCAAACAGTTTTGTCCTCCCAAGGAACTCAGGCCCCTGGAGTGGGATGTGACTCTTGTCCTTAAGAGCCTTAACTCATAGCCTGTATGAGCCTTTGAGAGAGTCGTCAGACAAGGATCTGATTCTGGAGACTGCTTTCCTTCTTGGCCTGGCTTCAGTGGAGAGAATGTGTGAGCTTCATGGCCTCTCTTATGGCATTAAGCAATCAAGGGGATGGGGATCTCACTCAAATTTGTGCTGGAGTTCATAGCAAAGACTCAAATCTGTTGGTCCATGACATCAGATTCGAGTCCTTTTCGATCTTCCCCCACAGGATTTCACGGATAGAGGTCCAGATGATATGCTACTGTTCTGTTAGGGTGCTGTGGTACTATCTCAAGAGAACCCAACATCTCATGCCCAAGTGTCAATGCCTCTTTGTTAGTACAGTATTGGCATGACCAAGAAAGGTGTCCAAGAACACAATCAAGCAGGCATATGCCTTATTTGGCAGACATATGCCTCATTTGGTAGGGAGAAAATGGGTACAGTCCAGGTGAGAGCTCTCAGTGTCAAGGGCGTCACCCTGACTTTGGCATTCTGAAAGAACCTGTCAATTCTACAGGTCTTACAAGCAGGGGTGTGGTCTCCTCAGACCACATTCACCTCTTAGACATTGCTCACAAGTCCTTGGACACTTTTCCCTTGAGTCCTGCAGTGGCTGCTCAACTTATGTAATTTGCCCACCTCTCATAATGGGACAGGTTGTCTGAGGTATTTGGTTAAGCAAGAAAGTGTGAGTGTGACTGGTCCTCTGCCTTTCTCTTCTGTCTCTTGCTTAGGGCAGAGAGTCAGGATAATGGGCTGGTACACGCTGGACAGACAAGGAATGCAGGTAAGCTACTCGACCAGTCCTTCCTTTTTTTCTATTTGAATTCAAATGGAGGCAAATCACCCCTTTCTCTTGACAAGGGGAGAGAAGGATAGACAATAAAATAAACCCATTTGTTGTATTAGTCATTTTATTGTCTCAGACACGTATTGGTTCCTTCTACCTTTACTGGGTGATGTAAGCAGACTCATTACTTAATGCCAAGAAGTCCAGCAAACGTAACATCCCATATGTTCAGCATGCTAGAGGTGTGGGATACCTTCCTCTGCTCCTCTCTTGGACCAGGAAGGTAGCATCCCTGGTTGGGTGAACCTACCAGTCAGTTCAGATATTACACAGAAACCTCCCATCATGGTAAGTCTTCTATGTAAAGAATGAAGGTTTGTACTTGTGTGGAAACACATAAAATGATTTTTTAGTAATTTGCATTTTCCCTAGCATATAAACCTGAAGTTCTATATATAAATGGCCCCCCTCAGCCACCCCTCACTCTGGCACCTGGGCCGGAAGGCAAAGTGTAGTGAAGACTACAGGTGGGCAGGGCTTTCCCCTACCTATTGATAGTTACCTATATTGTCTGAAAGTTTAAACAGCCATTCCAGCTGTGTTTGCAAGCTTAATCCCTATGTAAAGAACTTAAGGTTTGAACGTTAGGAAAAATACCAATTATAATAATTTAAAAATTAGCTATGTTTGCCTCTGGTTGTAATATTGCTAACACTTTCTCTCTTATCTTCAATTGACATCTCTGCTCCTCTTATTGCAGTGATGCTTCTGGCAGATCTGTAGCACATATAGGCTCTCTACTGCTAGTTAACAAATCTCTTCCCAGCAGTTCCTTCACTTCATCACATACTGGTAGGTGTTGAGCACTTCACCTTCATACTCTCCAGTCCATAATTCCTTGAGAATTATGGATTGGTCACAACCAGTAAATGTCCTGGGAGAACTTCCAAGAGTACACCTTACCCACAGTCCACATAGGAGGGTAGTGCAGTCAGTGCACCTCACATAGTACAATGTATGCATTACTTAAGGTTCTTTGAAATATCCCTTTAGCCCCTAGCTGAAACCCTTTTTATTCCCTTTACTGTACCTCTGTTCGTATTCTCTTTCTTCCATCTGACTTTCCACCCTCTCTAACAATTGTTTCATAATGCAACTGTGAGGTTTTCCTCCTATTACACATTTCAAACCTTCTTACTGTCATAGGTCCTGACCCTTTGTCTTTGGCCTAAATTCTATACTCTAATTCCAATTCCTTACCCCCAGTGCCTAGAGGACTGTCAGTCCACTGAGATCAGACTAAGCATTGAGGGTATGGTTTGACATAAGTCTTACATCTCAAACACATTAGCCATTCTATTTCTGAGTGTGAAGGCATGCATTCCATCCTTATTTTTGAATAATCCAAACATTTTGTATACTTGTGCCTTTAATGGAAGGTCAATCCTGACTTGAAAAACAAAAAATGTAGCTGGGACAAGGTAAGAAAGCCTAGTCAGTTTGGTTTTAGACAACTATTCATAAGTGAGTCAAGGGTCGGATATAGGATTTGCTCTATAAAGCATCTCATTCAAAAACAGGGAGCTAGCAATATGGTGGTTATTCATAATCAGCAACAAGAAGTAATGAGAAATAACACTGCCAATATAAAATTACAAATTTTTAATTAATTTGTATTTTTCATAGCTAACGAACCTGAGGTCTTAACATTAGGAAAATTTGGTACCAGCTGGAAACCAGTTTAAAAACAATCAAAAGGAATCTGTGGCATCTGGCATCTGATATGCAGGTGAGGTGGAAACAGGTCAGAGACCCAGCTAGAACTCGTGACACATTCAGGCTTTCTTCCAAACCAGGATAAGACATAGGAGGGGTGGCTAGAGGTGGACAGTCTATGTTAAGACCTCATTGTTAGCTATGAAAAATACAAATTAATTAAAAATTTGTCATTTGTTCCTACGCAGAACAAACCTTCGGTCTTAACATTAGGATAGACTCACACTTGGAGGGAGGTATGAGAATCCTGAACCGACTGGAGGTTCAGCACACCTGATCACTCTTCTTAGAAATTAGGGTTCTAAGAAAGGGGACCTAAGCCTCTGATTTGTTAGATAAGTGGGTATCTAACACCCAGTCAACTGGGTTAAAATACAATGCAGCATGTTGGATTCATTGCATATATGGAAGTCAAGGAGAACTATATCTGTTCCAGCAACAAACCATGTCAGCCACACGTAACGGCTTTGTCACCACTTCTCACTCCCCTTGCTGGAGAGAGAAGTAAAGGCTACTGAGAAGCATATTTGTATGTTGTAGGGAACATATAAATGCTGTAACAGTATGGATGCAAAACTCACCTGTATCATGCCAGTTCCAGCACATGATGTGTCTTATTCTTCAAAACCACCCGTAGGCAGAGAAGAAAGGAAAAAGGGAAAGAAAAGAGACAGTTATCTCACTCATTCTCTCTTCCACATTATCATCTTTGGCAAGATACAAACTGTCCTGCCAGGGACACTGGATAAGCTACACAACTTGTTGAGCAGCCACCACCGGACCCAAGAAAAAGTGTCCAAGGACCTGTGGGCAATGTCCTTCAGGTAGAAGGAAGTGAAAGTGGTCTGACGAAGCCAAGAACCAGCATTCAAAATCCTATAAACAGACAAGTTCTTCTTAAATGCCAGAGAGAAACTTATTCCTCTGATGTCATGTGCCTTAGCATGCATGGTATTGGAGACAGGACTTGACGATGAGGCATAGGCTTGCCTAATTCCCTCACGTAGCCAAAACAAAATGGTGTTCTTGGACACTTGTTTCTTGGTCCGGCCTGTGCTAACAAAACGTCTACAGCACCTAGGTCTTAGGTGACAAGTCCTTATCAAATAGCAACGCAATGCTCAAACAGGGCAAAGCAGTAACTCCTGGGGATTGTTGTTAACAAAATTCCTAAGGGAAGGAATGGAAAATTATGCAAATCTGTCATTGTGAACCGAGGGATTTTGAGTCTCAGCCATGAATCCTGGGACAAATTCGAAAGCCACAGTCTCCCAACCCATGGTGTGTTTAACGTCATAATCTAGACCATGGAGCTCACCAACTCTCTTCGAGGAAGCCAAGACCAGGAGGAAAACCGTTTTCAAAGTCAGATCCCTGTCTGATGATTGATGCAGTGGTTTGAATGGAGCTCAAGTGAGACTACCCAGCACCAGAGTTAGTTTCCCAGGTAGGAGGCTTGAGTTCCCTGGGAGAACAAGACTGCTCAAAGCTCTTAAACAACATAGAGATTTCCCAGGATGAAGAGATGTCCACATCTTTCAGATGAAGAACTAATCCTAAAGCAGCCCTGTAGCCCTTGATAGCAGAAACAGAAAGGCCTTTCTCTATTCTGAGATAGATTAGGAAGTCCGTTATCTGTCGAACAGAAGTTCCGAGTGGAGAGAAACCCTGTTGACGACACCAATCACAGTAGACAGCCCACTTGCCCTGGTAAACAGCTGACGAAGATCTCCAGAGGTAGCCAGACGTCTGAGTTGCTGCTCTGCAAGCAAAGCCTCTTGCTCGTAAGAGATACTGGATAATCTCCAGCCATAAAGAGATAGGGACCCTCTCTACATGAGGTTGGCAGAGAAGATTGTGCCAAGGGGAAATCTCTCTCGGTACTGCTGAGAGCAGAGACAGAAGATCTGGGAACTGCTCTGCTTGGGGTCATAAAGGAGCTACTAGAGTCATCCTGAGATTCTTGGAACTCACCATTCTGTTCAGGACATGATGGATCAGGCAGAATGGAGGGAAACATAAAGTTCCAGGTTGTTCCAAGGATGTTGAAGGGCGTTCTCCACCAAAGGGAACGGATCTGGGACTACCGAACAATAGACCTCTAGCTTTCTGTTGAACCTTGTAGCGAAGAGGTCTAACATGGGTCTTCCCCATAGATGAAATAGCCTGTCTGCTATGTCCTGATGCAGAGACCACTCCATACTTAGAACTTGTCCCTGAAGACTTAGCTTGTCAGCCACTACATTCCTTTTGCCTGGAATGTGCCTGGTCATGAGCTGTACCAAGTTGTCAATTGCCCACTGGTGCAATTTGACTGTCAGCGAGTGAAGTTGGCGTGACACCAGCCGCCCCCCCCCCCGCGTTTGTTCACATACCCTGCCACCATAGTGTTGTCTGACATCAGAATGATGGAGTGACCTAACCCCCTCTCACTAAACTCCTGAAGACCCAGGAAGGCAGTTTTCAACTCCAACACATTGATGTGGAGTTGCTTGTCCTGAGAGCTCCACACCCCTAAAGTCAGGAGCTCTTCCAGATGAGCACCTCAACCTTCAGAGGATGCGTCCGAGAACAGAAGATCAGGAGGGGGTGAATGAACAGGAATTCCCACTGCCAGGTTCTGGTCGTCTAACCTCCACAGGAGATCACTTCCCACCTCTGCCAACAGAGGGACCTGGAGCTGAGGGGAGTCTCCTGCTGGAGACCAAAACTCCTTCAGTCTCCATCGCAGAGATCGAATATGAAGATGCCCATGCGGGACCAGCTTCTCCAGAGAAGTCAAGAGACCCAGAACTACTTGCCACTGGCATGCTGGTTGCTCCTCCCTCGAAAGGAAGGAGCAAGCTGCTGCCCTGAACCTCTCTATCCTCTGGTCCAACAGGAAAACTCTCAACGAGATTGTATCTATTACCATTCCCAGGTACAGAATCCTTTGGCTGGAAGAAGATTGGACTTTTCCAGATTTATCACGATACCTAGGTTGTGGCAAAACCGGAGAAGACAGTTCCTGTCCCAAATCAGCCTTTCCCAGGAACTTGCTAAGACCAACTAATTGTCGAGATATCTCAACAGGCGAATCCCCTGAGCATGACCCCATGTCAACACTTGTGGAGCTGTTATCAGTCAGAAGCAAAGGACCTTGACCTGGACTGGAACACTTACTCCCCAAGACTGAAGTGAAGGAACTTCCTGGACAAAGGGTGGATAGGAATCTGAAAGTAGGTGTCCTTCAAGTCTATAGTCAACATGAAGTCGTTGTCCATCCAGCGCATCTCCATTCTGAACTTCTTCATCTTCCTGACGGAAAGGTTCAGAGTTGAGAGATCTATCACTGGTCTTCAATCATCAGTGGCTTTTGGTATCAGGCAAACTCAACTGTAGAACCCCGGAGAAGGACATACTACCTTTTCCACTGCCTCTTTGTCCATCATCTTCCTCACTTCCTCTTGGAGAGCTAGGTGCTTCGGAGAGCATTGGGTGTAAGTCAGATGTAGGAGAGGATAATTGAAGAGAGGAGGAAGGAAGTCGAAAGGAAGTAGATACCCTACCCGAAGGACATCTACTACCACGGTTCTGCTCCGTGCATCTGCCACATAGCCCAGTGGCTCGCCAGGCATCCCCCTACTGGTGGCAACACGTGGGGGAGTGGCGCCCAATCTATTGACGTCCTGCACTGCCTGTGCCCCTACTCCCCCTCCCTAGTTTCAAAGGGTGAGATTGAAAGGGACGTTGCTGAGGCTGCTTCCTTGGTGCCAGAGTTGGCTGAGAAACCTTATTTGAAGCCACAGGTCTTGAAGACTTCCTGGGAGGGGACTGCCTATTCTGTCTTGCAGCGGAAGGGCGAGACCGAGTTGAAGACTTAGCCACTGCCTGCTGGACAAGCGATCATTAGTGTCGTCCCAACATCTGACGATTGCAGCTTCCAGCTGTTCAGTAGGCAGGAGAAGCTGGAATCCTAAGAGATCTCCATTTAGCAAGGATAGCAAAGAGTCTGCACCAACTGATTTAGCTACTGTAGAGAGGGCTGCATCCCTTCTCATCAGTAGGAAGTTAGTCCATATGTTAGCATTCAAATGGCCTATGTATAATATGGCTTTAGCACCAGATTGCAGTAACCTGATGAAACATAGACTTTCGAACAAATCTCTCACAGAATGGGGTGCAGAAACCCTAGCTACCGCTGAAGACCATAAATCTAGCCATGAGACAGTCTGAAAGGCAGAAGAGGTAGTTGACTCCACAGTAGATGCTTCCTGAAAGGTTAACAAAAGACCATCAACCCTAACTTTATCTAGTGTTAACCCAGGCTTCAACCGGATGACATCAGAGTTGATCTGTCTACTCAACAGAGGTACGAGACTTGTTTAGTAATACTTCCTATGACGAGTGGGGGGGGAAGAAGCTTGAAAGATCTGTTGGAACGCAGAGAATTATCTTGTCCCGAAACCAAAGAATTCACATGCTTTAAGATTGAAGTAGCATGCCCAGAACAAGGTAACTCAAAAGAAGTTCTTACATCCTTCTTTGGTCCAAGTAAGGCTTCTATGCCCATAGGAGTCATTGAAGGAAGAGTCTCAGACCTCTCAGAGAGATTGTTGAATTCATGAATGAGATCAATAACCTCCCTGTAGGATGCAAGAAACTCTTGACTCTCCCCCTATGCTATTTCATACAAAGAAGGCTGACGTCCTGAAGTAGACAGAAGAAAGGGATCCTGATCACCTGATGGACATAGGCCATCCCTTGCCATCAACAAGTCATGTCCACAAACATAGGAATACAGGCGTGCATCAGCTCTTGGACCAGAAGTCATGTACGCGGGCACGCAAAGACGAATGACGTACGTGATCCCTTTCAGGAGAATGAGAAACAGAAGCACGAAACCTAGGTCTTGACGAGTCACGTCCACAGACTCAGGAAGACGAATGACATACGTGGGTCCTCTTAGGTGAAAGAGGCATGAAACATTTCAGTCTCTTGGGAGTCGGAGAATCACGGCCACTATTAGATCCATGGACGGCCCTAGAAGAGTGTTCGAGGTAAGTTAAACAACCGTCCCCATCAACTCGGATGTGGCTAAGAACACGTCCATGGACAACACAATCAGGAAAGGAAACCCTAACCCTTGTAGGCCTTCGAACAACTGGACTTCTAACAGGAGGTCCACCACCTTCAACTTCTTAATCGAAGCTTTATCATCTTTCTGCTGAACTTATTCAAAAAGAGAAGGAGAAGAGGTTGCAGGGCAATGAACACTATCCACAGGAACATGGACGCAACTACGTCCGTATAAACGAATTGGAGACACACGTCCGTGGGAAGAAACTGACGAAACAGTCCTTGGTTTCTCAGACGGTGAAGTGACAAAGTCTTCAAGCCTCCAACATCTAACTCAAGAATGAGTAGGGGGGGAGGTGAAGACGACGATGACAACGTAGATGATGAAGAGGACGAAGAAGAAGACAGAAGCCTACGCCTTTTCTTGACCGAAGGACCACCGTACCTCTCTCGAAAAATAGAGTCCAGTCTGTCCACCACAGTCTGTACAAATGCATCCAATGGACTGACAACTGCAGAAGATGACATCACAGGAGCAGTTGGTTGTGACGTCCCGGGAGCAGTTGGAGGAAATGATGTCATGGATACTGCCGCCACAGGGAGAGACAAAGCAGGGAGTGACGTCACGGGAGCAGGAGTCTGACCCAGAGCCAATGGGATTGCTGCAGGTAAAGTCGACCCAGGATGATGCGTAGCTAGTATCACAGGTGTTCTGGTAGGTGGCATCACACAAGAACCAAAGAAGTGGAGGCCAGGAGGGGAGGTGACTTCTAGGGGAGCCGACACTAGTAAGCACGAAGAGATGAAATGCAACAACAGGCCATCCAGAGAGGGTACCCTGGGCAAGGCTACGGAGGCCCAAATAGATGACATCTTTTGTGCATCAGAATCCGAAACAAAGGAGCAAGATGGCGCTGCCTCCTCTCTCCCTGAAGGGGCAATATCCCCCCCTCCAAGAGAGATGGGGCAGCATGATATATAAAATCACCTTGACCAACTCCCAATGCTCCCAAAGACAAATCAGAGGGAGAAAAAGAAGGAAAAAGGGCATCAATGGATGACGAAGCAGATGGAATGGGTCTGGAAGAAGGGGGAGCAGAAGAGTCCATTTGAGGAGGAGGAAATCCATCCCAAGATGGAAGCTCTGACTTCCTTTTGTGTTCCTTCTTCTTGTAGAACTTCTCCCACTGCACAACAGGCCAAGAATGACATTCTGGGCACGGATTGGTGGTATTACAAAACAACAACACCTACTGCAAGAAGAATAGGGGTCTATTTCAGAAGAAGAAGCCAGGAAGCAGGAACAAGGGAACCCTGGTTCTAGCTGGGTCTCTCATCCGCTTCCACCTCATCTGCGTATCAGATGCCAGATGCCACAGATTCCATGCATATACTATTTTTGATTGTTTTTAAATCGGTTTCCAGCTGGCACCAGAAGATTTATTCTAATGTTAAGAGCAAAGGTTTGTTCTGCGTATGAACAAAAAAATTGAATAACATTACTGACTTGAAATTAACAACACATTCATGTTTACATGCCCCAAGGAAAGGGCACCATGTAAACAGGAAAACTTGGTAGGACAAGATAGCAAATACATAAGCTGTTTGGTACTTTTTCTCCTAGCAAAAATTGATAAGCTCTTTCAATACTACAGTATCATGAAGATATACTTAGCACAGGATTTTCAGAAAAATTCTAAGCATTTCTCCACACTGATCATATTAATCATTCAACCACTATGAAAGCAGAAGAAAAATTAAAGGAATACAATTACAAATTTTATGAAAGACAGCTGTCCTACACCTGCTGATATTGGCATGATATGGATGAAAAATAATACTGAGATAAGGTTCAAGTAATATGACTACATTACAAATGCAGCAAAGAATATCTTCTACTCAATATCGCATTTTGAAAAGAATTTCGGTTGATATGGAATGGCATGGGATATAGAATTAGGCCAAAGGCCAAGAGCTGGGGCCTATGAGGTCATTCAGCGCTGAAACGGAAATTGGGAGTAGAAAGGTTTGAAAGGTGTAACAGGAGGAAAACCTTGCAGTTGCACTATGCAACAAATGTTAAGAGGTTGGATAGCAAGATGGAAGAAAGAATATGAATGGAGGTACAGTAAAACTTCCACATAAACTTCATTAATTTTAATTCACCATAAAATAAACAAGACTCAGATCATAAAATAAGATAAGGATCTCATTCAAATTTAACTAACATAGAGCACATTCCTCTCAATAAGACACTTCCCTTCACATCTATCAGTTTTGAAGTGTGATTTCCAAGTTCAGCTCTAATTTCTCCTATGGTACAAATTGGAGGGCTGGTATATTAAATCAGCACAACAAATCTTTCAGATATAAGTAAAAATTTAATCAAAATACTATGCATATTTTACAGTTATATACATCTAAAATACTAGACATAGCATATAGTAATATACTCCTACATGGAAATGTTCCGCAACTATACAAAGGTCCAGCTATTCACAGTATAAACAGCTATTATAAAAAGTAAGTTTATCATAATAATGCCAATGTAATACATACATCTATGGATACTTGACAGAATATTTACTTCTAAGCAAAATTAAGAATGTATATCGTCATCATCATTACCATTATCATTTTTTCATCAGGCTTTGTCTTTATGAGGTTTGATATGAAATGAGTTTTCTCACTCTCTTCTGTCCTGCAGACTCTCTGAACAACCAAAATGCTAATAAAAACATGGAATCCCTCAATACAAAAATATCCTTACAGACATCAGCTACAATCTACCTAAACTGCTGCACAAAGTCAGGTTTCTGTTATTACTAACTAGTTTAATACAAATTCAGAAAGATACTTAAATATCAAAAGTATCAATTTTGTTTTTTAAATATAAACTCTAATTTTGCCAAATTCCAATGTAACAATTGGTAACAGATTCTGAGCTCTTAAGCTTTTACCATCTAATAAGAGTACAGTACTTCTGATTGGTAATGGGCATCCAAAACTCAATTAGATGGATGGTAATTATTTGAATCACTTCCTTTATTATTCCCAGAACATTCCCTGATAGATTCACTCTATATTTACATGATCAGACTATTTATCAAGGAGTTATGACATAAATATTAGCTGTGAACTTGTTAGTATTTGCACTGAAGTACAGAGGTAAAATAGGTGAAGATAGCTAGTAACAACCTGTCTACTCACAAAAATTGACCCAATCAAGGAAAGGTTCAACGATCAATCTGTGATCATTTGAATAAGAAAAAGTGAAGACTGAAGGTGCACTGTTAGCAACACACAGTAAGAAATTGAGCTGTATGATTTTGTTAAAAAAAAAGTGTGACTGGGCACACTGACCTTACTAAGAACAGAGTCCTGCTCTGAGAATGATCATTTCCTTAAAAAGAAAAAAGAAAACAACATGATGCCTTTTGCAATCCTCCTATGAAGAATTCTGAATTGTAGAGTCAGCATGATTTCGTCTTCAAGCACCTGCAGATAACTCACCTGATACAGATGAGTGGCTCACTAAGCTTGTGCAAAGGGTTCCTCATGACATAAATAACAAAGGATGACCATCGTGCCATTTTGATAAGACTATCAGACAATCTAACTCCCTTGAGTGAGTTAATTATGAAATTCATCTAGGTTTCCAAATTTGGTGATATACAATACTTAGGGGTAAAATACCCTAAGAATGCTTATCTATATTCAGTAATGAATGAGATAGAAGCCCTCTTCTGTGCCATAAGAGAGATAAAGAAATCTGCTAAAATGGAGGTAGAGTAGTGGCAAAGAGTGGAATAAAGTCACTTCGGTTACAACTGCAGATGGCTGATTTCACTAGATACAGGTCCATGATGGTTTACCTGTGGTATCTAGAAATTCTGCTTGCTTCTGCTTGAAAAATTCTTTGTAATAGAGATCACTGGATAACCTCCAGGCACAAAAATTCTGCTAAAATCTACTGCTGTAAGGCTGACAGTGGCTCAACCAAAGTTACAAGTTCTTTGGAGAAGTTTGCCAGAAGAGGTTGTAAATCAATATACCTGATGGAGCCACACAAAGTTAATTTCAGTATTCTGGAGAACAATGCTTGGATGATCAATATGTTTAACAAAATAATGGATGGAAGGCAAACATTCAGGTTGGCCTACTGGTGAATAAGAGTATTCCTCTTCAAAAAAAATGTGAACAATCATTGTAAGTTTATGGTTCATGGCATTCACAAAGAGGTCCACTATCGGTATGAACTAAGTATTCTATGCTTGTTTGCATAAATAAGGATGCAGTAAATACTCTGAGAGAAGGTCTTACTTTTTCCTGTCATGGACATAAAAATTTCACTGTATAGTACTATATTTCCATGGCATAAGCCTTAAGACTAACACAAGTCTTTTCTCCAGTTCAATACAGCAGCCTTAAGACTAACACAAGTCTTTTCTCCAGTTCAATACAGCAGCCTATAGACAACCATGCAAGTCTCTCAGCTGCTATTTTCTAGATTCCTTAGATATGTTATCTCGGCATACTAATCTTCTTGAGCATGTACCAAGATTGGCGTGGACAGACATTGTTTTAAAAAAGTCTAAAAAACATAATATGTAAGGAGAGAGAGAGAGAGAGAGAGAGAGAGAGAGAGAGAGAGAGAGAGAGAGAGAGAGAGAGAGAGAGAGAGAGAGAGAGAGAGCTAGCTTTATTCTAATACCAGGTTCCATGTTACATAGAGTTACATACTTACAGGTGTCTCACAAGACTTTCTAGTCAATCTAAAGAGAAACATCACACGAATGTGTCAAACACTGTCTAATCTGCATGACTGACTATGGGTGGTACTATTCAAAACCTCAGCAGGCAGTTTGTTCCAGAATGAGATTACCTTCTATGTGAAGAAGTTCCTGCAGTGACTGACATGGAACAATTTTAGTTCAAGTACTGTAGTTATTAACTGAATCCAAGATCTACTGTACAGTAATCTGGTAATTATTCAAGGTAAATAATTACATGCATTCTATGGATTTACTCATACCTTTAAGTATCTAGAATGTGTGTATCAACTGACCTCTTAACCCTTTGAGATCCCAATGAAGTCATCCTATTCCCAATCCTTGAGATTCCAATGATGTCATCCACCTAAATTTTCAGTGAACTTCATGCAACTTTGACTTTTCCTTTATGCTGTTTTCCACTTTTAAACGTTATAATATGGTACACATATTCAGATTCAATATGATGCCAACACCAGCTTTATAACATGAAAACTCAATTCAAAGTGAGCAATTAAAAAGAAAAACATTTCCCCATAATTGGTCAGTGTGTGCTTTGTCACAGACAAATTTTAAGACATCCCACTTGATATCGCAGAGTTGCCAGAGACACTTTTCAAGAGAATACAGCTTGTGGCATTCTAGACTCCTTTGATATACAATGTGCCTAACTGCTGGTACTAGTTTGGTTGTTCTTCTCTAAATGGATTCTAATCCTTTTATGTCTTCCTGAGTTACGCACTCAGAACTGGACAGGGCACTCCAATTGAGGCCTAGCTTTGCTTAAGAAGGATGTAGTCACTAGTAATAAAGACTCCTAACTCTTTCTCTTGATGACAACTCTATCTCCTAGTTTTTCCAAGTGGAAAAAATCAGCTATTTTACTGACCACTCCATTTTTTCCAAGTATTCTTGTGAATGTCTGTAATACCACCACCCCTTACTTTTATCATTATTCTTTCATGTGGCACCTTGGCAAATGCTTTCTGGAAATCCAGAGAGGACATACCTATGGCTTATGGAATATCTGTTGCTTTGATTTTATTGCATAGACACTACAGGTGTCCAAGAAGTCTAAAAGATTAGTCAAGCATAATCTTCCATTGCAAACTTCATGCCAGCTGTCTTAAATTAGACTGTGTAATTCTAAATGTCTCATTACATTGTCTCCTATGATAGATTCTAATATCTTCGACAAGATTTGAAATCTTGCCAGAAACCTATGGAGTCCTACTGTAGTTCCTCCCTGGCATACTGAATCCATCTGGGAAACTGCATAACATCAATAACAGTGCAGCCACCTTTACCTGCCTCTATCCCAATGCAGAAGAGGGAACCCTTGTTAAATACAAACCTTCTTAGAGGTCCAATGTGCTGACTCCCCAAAACTGCAAAGCCATCCCAAAAACCTCAGCATTCATTAACCTGGTCTTTGATCTCCATTCTGAAGAACCAAGTACTTCTGAGGAAGAGGGGCAGTCCTACAGGTTCAGCAAAACACTTCCTCTGAATCTCCAAGAGCCATGTGATCTCTGCTGGACCATGGTAAATCAAACGGCACCTTAAATTTAGTCTTGCTAAGGTATATTTGAGATTATTCACACACCAAATTCATGCACATATTTCTGTAAATATTCTGACAGACTTGGGGTCTCTCCTAAATTTATGACCAAGTACTTATAGCTGTAGCATTCCAGTGGCCTACTCCTTGCTGTTGTCCTAATGATGATGTGCCTTCCCAACCTAACCCAAGGATGGACTGGAAAGCATGCAACTTTCTCTCCTTATTCATGTTTGCTAACTGGTTCCTTCTTAGCCACTTCTCACATCTCATGCCAAGCCTCATACATATATCACTAAGCACAGTTTCTCTCTGCATCACTGTCACATATCCATACCTTTGTTTTTGGAGACAGAAGAGAAATGAGATAGATCAAAATATCTCTGTAGGACTCTACCAACACCATTGTCTTGATTACCTACAGTCATAAAAAAAATATATTCTTCTGGGCACCCAACACACTGACTTTATTTTGCCATTATCTTTCAATCTTCCCAATATGTCCTGCAACTTCTTGTAAGCATCTCTACATGTTCTGGCTACCATGCACAATACAGACTCAATGATGACCTTCCTCTTTCAGGGAACACTGTGACCGGCATTCTCTTACTCTTGTCATAGCTGGCTGATTGTTTGATGTCTAAATTGGCCTTCTCCTAAATTGTCAGACTGCTAGGAATTATCTACTCTCTCATCTCTGCTTAGTTGTGATAAATGTTATCTGGGTCTGGTCTCAAGCTGACCATAGTGGTGGCCAAAACATCAATTTATACTGCAGTTAGTGCCCTTCTCTCTTTTTCTCTTGGGGCTGGTACCTAGATGGTTGTTCCTTCTTGAGCTAATAGCATCACTGCCTCTTCCTTTCTAGGTCTTTAGATCTTTCTTTTCTCTGCTCCTCTCTCACTAAAGTCAGAGAACAATACTAAGGTTACGCACCTTTCCCTTTGGTGATTGTGGATGTTACTGTCACTGGACAAGACCACCCCAATAAGAAACAGTATCACCTTCACATTCCACTGGTCCAGAAAGTAATCAACATCTTATGAAAGCTCAGTCAAGTAACTAATCTGTATACAGTAACTTGAACATACAGAGGGTTGATGATAATGATGATCATCAACTTGACTGTTTTTTTACATCAGATTTCCCTTTAGGGGACTAAACACAAATGACATGATGCCTTCTATCAATTCCAAGCATCATACATAAATCCCTAGATTACAATAATTGAGATTAGAATCATTTGCCATGACCTCAGGCAATATATGACTATGATGAAAATAATAAACATGAAAAACACATTTCCACCAGCAGGACGTTAACTTACTGATCAAACATTGAACATTTAATTAGAAAAATCAAGACATCTTGATAGTTTAGAAACTGCAATGCTACACAGCATCCTTCTTTTGACAGATGAGAGAAACTCAACAAGAAAATGTACAAAACAAAATTATTTAAAACATTTTAAAATTTGTCTTCACCATATTTCCTTAATCACATTGAATGTATTTATTTCTTACAGCTCCTTCTGAGAATTTTCGCTTGAATCATGTCAGTAACCCACATACAGATGATGCCTAATATAAATAACATAGGACAACACTCATACTTAGCAACAGACAGGGGTTAATAAATGCTACATGAACAAAATGTATGTCTAAAAATCCATAATAATATATACTACTGTCCATTGTTCTCCAAAGCCTTTTCAGATGATTTTTCTTTACTGCTTGATGCACTTGTTACAGACTGGGTATCACTAGTGGAAGCATCACTTGACAATGAAGAAGCCCAATCTCCTCGAAAGAAGACACATGCGCTACTTATACTAAGGTATAAAAGTTCAAACTCCTGCTGGTACTGTTGGAGACGTGAGAGTGTGAGTGACAACGTTTGCTGAAGTTTATCATCAACTCCACTTCCAGCCTGTTTCTGCTTTTCAACCTGGTAAGGCAATGAATAATTTAAAGTTAAAAATACAAAAGGCTGACTAAAAGCTACCAAAAGGAGAAAAACCAAAACTAGTTTATATGACCTTTCTGTACGAATAATTTGAAATAATTAAAATAAATGCCTGGCAATAACATACAGAAACACTGTTGAGGTCATTAACTTACCTTTTCACGTTCACTGATGTACCTTCTACGAACTCCTGACCACCAGTGAAGAGAATCAAATGCTGCATTCTGGTCAAGAACTTTCAGCAAGTAAGCTATCCCTAAAACATAACAAAAACAATACATTCATTAGTATAAATACTTTTCCAGCCTAGCTGTCCATACCATGGTCTCATTAACCCTTAAACGCTGAGCCTCTATTTACAAAAGTGTCTGCCGTATGCCGGCGGGGTTTGGGAGTTAGCGCGAAGCATAAAGAAAGTTTTTTTCAAAAAATCACAGCACGCTTAGTTTTTAAGATTAAGAGCTCATTTTTGGCTCCTTTTTTTCTCATTGCCTGAAGTTTAGTATGCAACCATCAGAAATGAAAAAAATATCATTATCATATATAAATATTGGAATATATGACAGCGCAAAAAAAATGTCATATATAATTGTATACAAATCGCGCTGTGAGCAATACGGTTAAAGCTAATGAGCTAATTTTTTTTCGTTGTATTGTACACTAAATTGTGATGATTTTGGTATATAACAAATTGTAAAACGATCAAAGCAACACAGAGAAAATATTATCACAAAATGATGCATGAATTCGTAATGCGCGGACATAAAAAAAAGTTTTTTCAAAAATTCACCATAAATCGAAATATTGTGCTACAGACTTCCAGTTTGCTGCAAAATGAAGGTAAATGATTGAATATTACTAGAAAGTAAGAGTTTTAGCTTACAATTGCATTTTTCGACCATTTCGGTGGAGTCAAAGTTGACCAAAGGTTGAAATTTTGGCACTTATCGTGATTTATATGAAAATATTTGAAAATTAATAAAAGCTACAACCATGAGTTATTTTGGTTGTATTCTACATGAAACTGCTCACATTTTCATATATAAAACTTTATGTAACAGCTAATATAAAATGGTGCAAAAATTACAACAAAGTGACTAAAGAAATTCTGAGATTTTCAGCAGAGTTAGCGCACACAGAGGTAAGGAAAAAGTTTTTTCAAAAATTCACCATAAATCAAAATATTGTGCTAGAGACTTCTCGGTTTATTGCAAAATGAAGGTAAATGATTGAATATTACTAGAATGTAAGAGTTTTAGCTTACAATTGCATTTTTCGACCATTTCGGTTGAGTCAAAGTTGACCAAAGGTTGAAATTTTGGCACTTATCATGATTTATATGAAAATATTTCAAAACTGATAAAAGCTACAATCATGAATTATTTTTTGTTATATTCTACATGAAATTGCGCACATTTTCATATATAAAACGTTATGTAACGGCTAATATAAAATGGTGCAAAAATTATGACAAAGTGACTAAAGAATTTCTGAGATTTTCAGCAGAGTGCACGCAGACATAAGGAAAAAGTTTTTTCAAAAATTCACCACAAATCGAAATATTGTGCTAGAGACTTCTCGTTTGTTGCAAAATGAAGGTAAATGATTGAATATTACTAGAATGTAAGAGTTTTAGATTACAATTGCATTTTTCGACCATTTCAGTCTAGTCAAAGTTGACCGAAGGTTGAAATTTTGGCACATCGTGATTTATATGAAAATATGTCAAAATTGATAATAGCTACAACCATGAGTTATTTTTTGTTGCATTCTAAATGAAATTTCACACATTTTCATATATAAAACTTTATGTAAAGGCTAATAGAAAACGGTGCAAAAATTATGACAATGTGACTAAAGAATTTCTGAGATTTTCAGCAGAGTTAGCTGATGCTTTCTTTTGGGATAAGAAAGAAATTCGCACATGCGCAGCTAGGTCACGCTTGTAAACAAAACAACAGCGTGATCTGTGAACTCCCAGCATCCCTCAAGGGGCGTGATTTAAAATTTTTCGCAAACGAGGCCCTATAAGTATTTTTCCGCGAAATATTTAAAAAAACTTTTTGTAGTCGACGTATTTTACGTCCACTTGGCACCCGACAGACAACTTTTGTCGACGTAAAATACGTCCAGTCGGCGTTAAAGGGCTGTACTAACAACAACAATCAAAATTTATAAAAAGCCAAATACACTCAGCTACAGTTGCCTAAATCATATACATAAACATTTCTCCTCACAATTAACTTTTTTTTTTTTTGCTAAGCAATTCACAGTCTGCTATATGAAGACTTAAACCAGTAATATTTCAAAATGAAAGCAGCATAAATAAAATTGTCAAATTGGGGCAGTAGATGAAGGGTAGACACATATGGATTAAAATGAATACTTACAGCATCTTACTTCCTAATGTATGCATAGCACTACAGATAAATATCCAATATTTCTCATTATATTTACATTGAAATATACCACAGCCTCATAAATATGTTACAATTTCTAAGTAATTTGTTGTGGGGATAATTATGGTTACAGATGAAGTCTTTTTGAGAAGACCAGCTCCTAAAATAAATATAAAAATGCCAATGGTGTAGTATACAACAAACTCTCCAGGTATTTTGATATGGATGTACCTGCCATCTCCACCACATGAGGCTTAACTGTGGTATCACTTTCAAAGATCCCTAAGGCTGGGTTACTAAATTAACAAATGGCTCACAAACAGGGACCCAAGTAATTATTACAGTATGGCTAGTGTTTGAAAGCCATTAAAACTTTTGTATCAATGAATGTAGCAAGTGCAAGTTGTCAGACAGCAGTCTCCTATCTTAAGAGCATACTGTTATACCTCCAAGGAGATATATCACAATGATTTTCTTTATCTACATCTAAAGATTTCCAATACTGCAGCTAAATGTCACAAAGATATCTCATGATGTTAGTCAATAAATCACTATAAAAAAATGGATATGTTCAAAAAAATAATCTTTTGCTAGTCTCTAGTAATTAATTTCCACGCACAACCTACTTGAGCTGGAATTCAGCAAAACTGAAATTTTGTACCTCTGGACTCAATTACAAAATGTGACAAAGTTCAATTGACTTTAAAGCTTCTAAAGCCTGCAAAACACTTCTTCCATTACTAAAAATGGGAAAATTTCCCTCCTCCATTAGTGATATTTTTTTAATTGCAGTCAGAATGCCATAGAATTTGGCTGCAAAGATAGATGATACCAAGGTTGAATACTCCAGAAATTATAAGCATTATCATATACTCCAAATTCAATGCTAGCATAGAATTTGGAGACTGATACTACTGTGTAGGTTCCATAACAATAGAATGAACTTTTTCTACTATGTTACTCTTAAAAACGTTGAAATACTGGCAAAAGACCTCTAGGTTTCCAGGTTTCCAGGAATAGGTTGCTGGTATCTGAATAGGAATTACTACATGCCTGTAAAGATTCAAACTATTCAACAAATGTTTCACTTTGAATCCATATGGTGTAAGGATTCAGAGTGAGCATATATGAACCAGTTTTCTTATCATTTGAAGTTTGAAATGTAATAGGGCTTGGGAATGTCTGTAAATTACACTAGTAACTGAGAAAATTACACAGACTATATTGGTCCAGAGGTACAGTAGATCAACTTCAACCACCACTTGTAATGGATGAGACTTATAAGCCCAATGTCTAATCTACTGTCAGCAGCAGTGCACAGAATCTAAAATCTGGGACTGGGTATGGGTAGCTGAGGTTTATACCTCACACCTCTAAGCCAGTTTAAATAAAATAAGGGCTAAAACATGAATAAATATTGAAAAAACTCAAGATACCCTATTTACACCATCTTAAATGAGAAATCATGACAACCTGAAGTTAAGAATTAAACAAATTAATCAAGTTTCATCAACATATGGAATTCTTTGACCTTAAATATAATTAATGTCTGAGTCTGGATGTAGTCAGTGAATGTGACAAAAATGAAAAACACTATTTTCCTAGCTTAAAACTTGAATCTGATTCTTGATACAGTACTACAAAAGAAAGTAGTCTTCTATAAAACATATGGAGAGAATGTAACAAGGCATAAGAGCATAAATGCAATTTGTTGCTTGAGCAAAGAGAGACATTGAGCTCACTGCCCAGCAAAACTTCATGACATTTTCTTTCCAGTATAGTATTACCTACCTTAAGAACCAATAAGCTAACAATGCCTGACTGGATAATGTCAAGTCACTTCCCAGTTCTGAGTAAAGAACTGTTAGGCATTCCATGCTTTCAAGCAATGTAATTAGCCTTTTCAAGATCAAAGGCTAATGTTGCATGACACTGCTTGGGTGGAAATGACGCATATACTTGATTCAAAAAACATATGGGAATTGAAATTCATGTATTTTCCAAAAGCCATATTGTGCAAGTGACAAAATACTTTTCTTTTCCAAAGTTCATACATGTCTGACATCTTGTCTATACTCTCACAAAGACAAGATGTCAATGCAAATGGAAATTTGTCCTTTACACATTTTAAAATGTTAAAATTGTATCATTTCCAAATTACTGGATATCTGTGGTCAAGTATCTTACTGATAAAACAGGTTTTGACGAAGGGAAACCTATTTTTGGTAAACACTGTAGGTCCTCAAAATTTTATTCTTATGGTTCCATCTGGACTCCATAAGACAGACCAACCAATACCAAAGAATCCTCTTGCACTTGGTTTTGACACAGCAATGAGTATAAAGGATTCAAGGCAAGAGGGCTTTTTCCTTTGCCTTATAGATTTGGCACCAACACATAGGAGCCATTTCCCCACTATCTGCCAAGTCTGTGAAAGAAAAATTCACAAAAAATTCCCATGCCTTTACATCAGGGAAAGCAAGTGGGTTTGAGGATTCACAGCAGCTATCATAAATAAGTTTTTTGATAGTGTAGCCACAATTCTTCCTCCAAGGAGCACACAAAAGAAATTGATAGGTGACACAATAGCCTAGCTCCAGATTAAGAAATTCCCATGACCTGAATGAAAAAATGCTCCACGATAAAGTCAAACAAGTTATTACCTACCTCCTTTTATTCAGGATACCCATCAGGATTTAACAATGAAGGATAGAAAAAACAAAAATATATATGTGTTACTCTATGTTGTTCTAAAGTGACTTACCTCCATATGACAGACTGGGATATAGAATTGTTGCAGCCCCTCCCTGGCAATACCTAAGAATTACCATGGCATCAAGAAGGGCCTTGCTTTTCACTAAGGCACCCATGGGGCTGGAACTTACATACTGCCTACCAAATTCATAGGTAAAAATATATATTGGGTAGGGAACTTTTGCAGGTCCTTCCTTATTCTGGTTTGAATCTGGTTATGAGGACTGTGAAGGATATCCCAGCATAGTCCTAACCACACAAAACACCTGTTGGGTGGAAATGGGGCTTGTTCCAGTTTATCAGGAGCCTTCTCACTGGAGTCTGTCAACTACCACTCCCACATATTGTACACACTCTAATTTGGTAGCTCCCTTGATTTAGCCAACTGTTTACATAAGCTATCTGTTAAATGCCTTCTTTTGCGAGTTCCTGGACAACTATTGAAGCTTCATTACTTCATACTTAGCCCTCAGTCCTTGACAGTTCTACTGCACAACAGAAGAGAAAATATGAGCTTATTTGCTGTAACAATCCACACAAAGTCCTCCCATCTAAATTTCTTGATTGACTATGATTTCTTGATATTTCCAATAGCTAAGGTCTTGATAAGTTAAATGTTGCATTTTACCTGACATTATCTCCTTGATTTATTTGCCATGGAAAAGGTAACCCCTGATGCAAAGCCCTAGACTGATGCTATCCCACATCTATATTCAATCGTGCATAACAATGCTTTCAAAATCCATGGGGAAACACTCCACCAGGAGAAACTGACTTACTTACTTACTGACAACTGAGCCCTATCGTCCAATGCAACAGGGGAAATGTAGGGACAAGGAGAGGCAGGAAAATTATGAAGTGTCCAAGCAGAATGCGTGGATGACCATGAATCCATTAGGTTTTGCTTGTTTGAACCTACATCTATTTTCATGTATCAGAATGCTTTGAAAATCCATTACAGTACAGTATATAAAAAAATTGACAGGGAGACAATGACTAACTTATGACTGAGGCCTATCCTCCCATGTAACAGGGGAAATGTGGGGGACAAGGAAGTGGGGAAAAATCAAGGCAGGAAAATGACCCGTGTCCAAGCAGAGTGCACGAATGACCTGGGCTCTCTGAAATAAAACCTGTTTGAGCCTGAGAGTGATCGGCTGGAAATACTTCCCATAAATCAGTGCAATATGTCAAGGCCTTATACATCAAATGACGACAGTGCATGTTACTGAGGGTACAAATTAGGTTTAAAGATCAGTGAAATTAGCTGACAGACCAATGTGAAGCCTTGGACAATACAGAGCCTTCTCAAGAACACTGGGAGAGGGAGAAAGAGAGGTACCAACACACAAGCATAGTGTGAGGAGGCAAGGCCTAGCAACCCTAGGACCTTACCCTCGTGAAGAGGGAGGTTAAAGCAAATCCAACATTTCTGCCAAGCAGTTAAGGAGGATAATCATGATCTCATTTGTATGCACTCAGTTTATATGTACAGCTATGCTCAAATATGAGGCGACATGATTCTTTTTGTATCGTCCAAAATCTCAGACTCAACGTAATGTTGTCAAGTAATCTTAAAACTTTTTTTTTTCAATTCCAATGTCATACATGTCAGTAAGTTTGTGAATTCACAAGTAGCACTATTTTCCCTAAGGTTATATAAATATGATCCCTTTTATGCATTGGTATAATTCGTAACCTGTGTGATTTGAACTGATTTTTTTTTTATTGCTTAGCTCAAAGCACGGTGTGATAAGATTAGCGGTGCCGTCAATGACAGCACGCTTAACATGCTCCTCGGGCTCGTCAACAAACTACCTCTGCAGCATTATAACTTTAGACCTAATAAGCTCAACAGTCATAACAACATTTTCAAATAAGGAATATGAATTATAATAAGTTTTCTTTGAATGGTGAAGTTTGAAGTCATGTTCAAGCTGCCTGTATGTTGCAAAATGATTTATAGGCCTAAAAAAATAATCTAAGCCTTCTGATATGTGATCTCTGTCACTACAGAATTTATCCGTAGAGATTACCTGTTCTTTGAAGAATAAATGATGATGACTTTAATTATATGGAGAGGATGACTATTAATCAAAATATCTACAGTATTAGTATTAATATTAAGGCCTATGGAACACTTGTGTTTTCACTGCTTTAAAACATATTAAAATATTATTTTCTTAAAGTCTTTCTGTTCGCTTTTGGTGTATAATTTACTCATTCATAAGGTAACTTGAAGTGCAAGAATGTGTAGATAACTTCACGCTTTCTGGATAGAAATTGTTAATACAGAGATGTGAATGCTAAGTGTAGTGTATTTATAGTAAGTAAAGTGCTCTAACACACCTAGGCCTAAGAACAAAATCTTGGCTTTAACAAAAGAATAATTGAATAGGCAAATATTTGCTAGTAAGCCATAATTTTTGAAGTGGTTAAGAAATATAACTTAAATCATTTTATTTTTATGAAAATCCAAATATTCCTCTAACAAATATAAAATAAAAATGGTTTCAAAATAATTTCACTGTCGCCACTCTTGCTTCACACACGCTCCGTTCACCCGTTAATATTGTTGGATGCATTCTACTTTTGTATTTACTTATTTACATTTTTTCAGTGTTGAGGCATAAAAACAATCAAATATATAGGACTATTTCAAATTTTATGGTTTCACTGGAAGCAATAGTAATGTCATGACAAATTTTTTCATTTTTTTATTTAACATTTGAACTGGGGTTTGAGGATGACTTTTTTTTCTGTCAAATGCATTGGCGATGCATGAAGGACAATTTTGAAAATGTTTCGTAACTGTTTTTGAGAAATTTGGCTACATGTGATATTTTCTTACAGTTTTGAAATATATGACAGATTTCACTCTTATGAAACATATTATGGCTTTACTGTATGCAATAATGGTGCTTTCGCAATGAAATAATAGATAAATATGAAGCATGTTAGGTTGCCAGTTTGTGAATTTTGAAGGAAATCCTATGCAATCATGTTTCACCACTTAAGAGCATAGTTGTACCATTCAGTCTTTTCTGAACAAGCAGCTTGGACTTAAGAAAGTGGCTGTGTAAAAGAACTTGGGTTTAAATGAAACTCAGAAAGAGAAAAGGGTTTCTTATGTTAATTTTCATAAAGAATGAGGTTTAAATGAGTGGAAAAGTATTGCTCACTGACAAATCAATCTTTCACATGAGTGCTGGCAACTCCTCTACAGTGCAGTGTGGTGAAGGAAAAATTCCAATCTTTTTGATGAATGCTTGATTCGAGTGTGATAAATTTCCAAGTAAACTGATCGTATGGGGTTGTAAGGGTTATGGTGCTGTTGGTGATTTAGTTATTTTTGAAGAGCGTGAAAGGGCAAAGAAAGAAACTGATTACACAGTACTTAATTTACATTTGGAATCATCATTTGAGAAGACTGGCTGCAACATTTTTCAACAGGACGGAGCCACATGCCATTCTTCCAAATTAATCACAGATTAGCAGATACTCGCTATCACTCACATTTGCTAATTCCCATACCCATACCCATTTCTGTTCCATACCCATACCTGTACCATACCCATACCTATACCCATAACCATACTCATACCCAAATTCATATTTGTACCATACCCATACCCATATCTATACCATACCTATACCCATATCTGTACCCATACCCACAACTGTACCATACCCATACTGATACCCATACCCATATCCATACCATACACATACCAATACCCATATCTGTACCCATACCCATATCCGTACCATACATACCCTTACCCACGGCTAAATTAACCCTACTAATAATAGCAAGCAAAAGTCTACAGGCATCAATAGCCCCATTTACCTTCCAGTGTGCAAACAAACAAACAAATGTCTCAGAGTTTTAGTATTATATGTGGACTCCCGGATTGGCGGGGGACATCTTCACAACTCCAGGATCCTTTGAAATTGTCTTCAGCTCCTGAAACATTCCTGGAGAAATGCCCATTGGATTATAATGTATTCTTGAAGTCTTAAAGACTCCAGGATCATGTGAAGCCATCTTCAGCTCCAGGAGCCTCCAGAAACACACACACACACACAGACAGACACAGAAAGGCAGCCAAGGAAATTAATATAATAGACTATAGCAAAATCCATCTAGCTTTGCAGCTAAGCCAGGCCACTTATTACGTCACGACCATTTGTTGAAGCTGATTGGTAGGCAATGGTTTCAAAAAGTTGGTTAATCTGTGGTTCTTTTCATCTTCATTTATTTTGCAATGGTTGTTTTACCGAACTAAAATACATTCTGCTGATTATCAAAAGGAAATGTTACATTATCCCCTGTGATAAAATCATAATACACATCTCCCTAAAAATGGTAAAAAAGAAACAGGAAAATATGAAGTCAGGAGTGGTCCGTGATGCTGCACTGTTGTTTCTCGTAAATGAGGTTCAACTGAATATGGAGGTGACACAGGGAATGTCTGCGTTTGAATCGGTGCACTTGAATCACTGGGCAATGATGATTACTGTCTTATATTGTCAAGTGTGTTCGCCACTCTAAACTTAAACACAAAGACTTTCTCAGAGCTATGCAGATTGGTATTTCATATTGATTTCAGGAAATTGTACTACATTTTAATAGTCATAAAATCAGTTGCATTGCAATCATTTACACATTCGGAGGGATGAAAACAATGACTACACCCTACAAAACCAGAATATGCCTACGTTTAACTTCAAGTTACAATATGATGGTCTATATGAGTCATACTCTATATAATTTGCTGAAAATTTTCTTAAGGACATTAGGTCCTT
Organism: Macrobrachium rosenbergii; assembly: GCF_040412425.1. Classification (NCBI taxonomy): domain Eukaryota; kingdom Metazoa; phylum Arthropoda; class Malacostraca; order Decapoda; family Palaemonidae; genus Macrobrachium; species Macrobrachium rosenbergii. The sequence continues at coordinate 49,428,651 of NC_089796.1, forward strand.
TCAAAATAACAGGATCATAAAAATGGACGTAGACCTATAATGTCCTATGTCTTTTTGTTGGTTTACGCAGCTTATGACATTTGGGATTACAGGCCTATCCCTACCTTATATTCAGACGTTTTATTGTGGTTCCTGTTGTGGTTATTCTTGTTTTTGTTGCTGCTGTTACGGTGCTTGCAGTGTCTTCGAAAAGTTTTCACATGATAACCTAACACGGCAGAATGAACATAGACATATTCATCAAATACTGGTGTAAAGAATTATCTGCCTACTCTTGTTAACTGAAATTTAGTCATTTGTTTTAATTAAAATTAATCGAGATCTTCATTAATATAGTCTACGCTAGAATATTCTCCTAACAACAAAGAGAGAGAGAGAGAGAGAATTTACTGACTCTTATGTATCCTTTTGTACAACAGGGTAATCTTCAAGAATGCCCCCAAAATCAAGTGATTCGTGGGCTACTCGCAGACTGGTTTGGATCATCTCATGTACACAACTTTTTCAGCTATCATTTAATTTTTTCTTATTTCGTTAAGTATCTTATGATGCCTTCCTACCATAGCCTTCATTTTCATAGAAATGCTACAGCAGCCTTATATTTACTCATCACAGTAACATAATTTGTTATATATATTTTCAATATATTTCATTGAGAGCAATTTGATAGTTGTGTGGAAGGCTAAGACAGTTCTATGACTGATCTGTGTGTGCTATCAGCTACGTGCACAGAAGTTTTACTTTTATTCCCTGTGGTATAAGTGGCATTAAAATTACTATGGCCATTGATAAATGTATGTGTATGTGCACTTGCTTATACGGTACGCGTACATTCCACTTTAGCCACATACATTATATATGGTAGAGTTGAAACTACTATACAGGCAGTCCCCGGTTTACGATGGGGGTTCTGTTCTTACGCCACGTCGTAAACTGAAAATCGTCGTAAACCGGAAAATCGTCGAAAATCATCAAAAATCATAAGAAAACCTTACTTTTAATGCTCTGGGTGCATTGAAAACGATGTAAACTGCATTATTATTGAGTTTTACATCAAAAAAACCTTCAAATTATGATTATTCTGCCGTTTTGGGGCCATATTTCTTCCGTCGGATCGGCATACGACGCGTCGTAACCCCTGGAACATGCGTCGTAAACCGGGAAATAATTTCTGATGAATATATTTGAAAAGCGTCGTAACCTCGGAACGTCATAAGCCGGAACCGTCGTAAACCGGGGACTGCCTGTACTGTATTAATTAAAAGCTACTCTATTTCCAACAGTTATGGGTTGAAAACTATTTGTGATAAAAAATTGACACATAGGCCTATGCCCTGTTATTGTCACAAAATATACGAAACTGACGTGTAGGTCCATGAACTATCATTGCCTCAAAATATAAGAAATTGATGTGTAGGTCTATGCCCTGTCATTGCCCCAAATTATAAGAAATTGACGTATAGGTCTATGCCCTGTCATTGCCTCAAAATATAAGAAACTGACATGTAGGTCTATGTCCTGTCAATGCCACTAAATATAAGAAACTGATGTGTAGGTCTATTCCCCATACAGTATTTGCCTCAAAATATAAGAAATTGATTGGTAGGCCTAAGCCCTGCCAATGCCTCAAAATATAAGAAATTAAAGTGTAGATCTATGCCCTGTAATTACCTCAAAATATAAGAAATTGATGTATACGTCTATGCCCTGTCAATGCCTCAAAATATAAGAAATTGACATGTAGGTCTATTCCCTGAAACTGCCTCAAAATATACGAAACTTTAGTGTATGTCTATGCCCTGTCATTATCTCAAAATATAAGAAATTGAGGTGTACATCTATGTCCTGTCATTACCTCAAAATATATGATATTGACGTGTAGGTCTATGACCTGTCTTTACCTCAAATGATCAAATAGGAAGTCTGAAAATCCCAGAATTGACCCTAGAACAAAACCTGAAATTGTGTAAGTTAGAAACAGAATCCCTGTTAAGGAATGTAATACAAGATACACTTCCATAAATAGAAAAATTGTATGTACCGGAACAAACAAGGACCAAGAGAAGAATTCCTCTAGTTGCTATTATATCAGGAGACTTGTCAGTAATATTTGGAATTCCGAACGAGATTCAACTGTTGTCTCTCCAAGGGAAAATTTCCTCAAAAGAAGAAGAAATCAAGAAAGTGAATGTGGAATTGTTAGACATCAAAACAAATACAAGAAATAGTCGTCAACTCCTAGTAGAGATTGTTTGAAAAGCAAAGAGGAAATGTTGAGGCAGATATATGATTTTAGAAAATAAAAATGCAGAGTCGTTTCCAGACCGTGAAAATAATCTTGAATATAATAACCCTAAAAATAAAAGTATAGAGAGCAGGGGATGAAATACAGGATTTTATACATAGTTCAGCATCAGTCTCTTATGGAAAAGCCTCTGCAAATTTATTACCACTGAAAAACTCTCAAGAAATTATAAATACTGCAAAACTGGAGTATGACAAGTACCCCATATTCCCCACTGATCTAGACCACTTACTCTATCCTATTCTTAAAGCTGCTTTGTCTAGCGAGGACTTACTTATTACCATTCCGGATCTACAAATATTACTTCTTCACCCCTTTTCCTACTTCTGTGTTGCACATCATACTTTAATTTTGGATACTGAACACAGAACCTCTCATTCAGGAATACATTCAAATTCATATTAAAGACGTAAAAGAACTTACAAAAATGCATTAAAGACATTTGTGATGCAAATCAAATACAGTAAACATAATACACAAGCCAAAAACATCTTGCTTATACACCCTTATACATAATCAGCATATCCAATCATGCCGATTTAAGGAAGTGCAGATCCAAGAAGTCAAAATCACAAATAGGCAAGACTTCATTTATATATTTAATCCTGACAGAAAATCCTTTAGAATTAAATGTGAAAGTACCACATACTCCAACAACCGTAATTTGAAAATTCATTGAAGGTGCAAAATCAGTCACAGAGGATATCTTTGTAACAGAAATAAAAATGAAAATTAAAGAGCACTGTTTCAAGATAAACAATAAATCAAAGATTCCCAAACTGTTTATACAGTCAGTAGAAGAAAAGAAGCAATATACCAAGTTTCTGATTACTGTATCACCTTGTTATTGTCTCCAATAGTTATTACTGTAGTCTTCATCATGATTTGTTATCAGAAGAAGCAATCATGATTTGTTATCAGAAGAAGCAAGTAGAAACTGAAGGAGAGAAGGTCCCAAACTGATCAAAATCATGTAAGCCATTTTTTTCCCATTCTGAGAAAATATGCTTCAAAGATTTTTATATCAATTAGACCCTCTAATTAACTCATCTTTTGGGGAAACTTGGTTGGAAAATGCAACAAAGCAGACAGCTAAAATTTTGATATGTTATAAAGCATCAAAAACTGACACACTTTGGCTGGAAAACTCAAAAACTTAAAAAAAATGGGATACGGCAGTTCATTATAACAGGGACAAATTGATTACAACTTGTAGACAGGGCTGAGGATTTAGTAAAGTTGATGTAACTTAGATAGTTGACTTTGCTGAAATGTTTTAAGAACTAAGATTTTGCATCTGAGTTCTGCTAAGATATTAACTGGGGTTGCTTATTAATTTGTATTTATGTTTGCTCAAATACTGTTAGTAACTCACTCACCTTTTCATTTTGTTTCAAGTTTTTTGCACTTTCATCTTGAGTTTGTATTTGCTTTCACATTTGAAGTTTGATTTGTGAACTTTGTCAGTTTGATGATTTATACCTTATAAGTGTATTGGTAAGAGTCCTCACTGTTAGCTTTGCTTGAGTTCAGTTTAGTTAGACGCTGTTGGGGTCAGCTAGGTAACCTGGCCAAGACTGTTACAGAGAGGCTATTACAGAAACTATTATTGAGACTATCACAAATAGTGAAACCATGTTGTCTTATGACTAAGAGTCAGAACCTTCGAGAGAAGGGAGATTAGTACAGTTGATCAAATGCCAAGACAAAAGTTAAAAACTGTTCCGTGGTTGTTGGTTATAAGCAAGCTCAGCAGTTTAGCATACAAAGGGAAAGGTGAGCGGTCAAAGATGACCGTTTGATAGTGCATGATGTGGACTTGATGGTGAAAGAAGGAGAATGGTGAATAGCAAATGATGATCATGAAAAATAGTGAATGGTGAAGCTTATAAACGATGGTGAACAGTGATGTAGTGGAGATGTCATGGTAACTATGACATGGTAATCAGGAAATGACACTTCTGCTCAAAAACTCTATAAAAGGAGGAAGAAAGAAGAGTAAAGGCAGTTACAGCAACAGCTGTATAATGGTGTGAAGGGTGTGTTAAGGTGAGTAAATAACTGACTCATCTCTCAGCATAGACTTAGAAATTTTCACACTAGTCTCTCTCGACTGATGTAACAATTGAGTCTGTTTTTTCAGCAAAGTTTTGGACTTAGTTTATTTTAGTCTTGGACCCAGTTGACTCCAATAAAGCAGCTTATCCACAGAAAGTGGAAACTATATATATTCTAAGGGACAATAAAATAAAACTTACTATATCCAGCTGATTAACCTTGAAGAATATAACCATCATTTGATTCAAGATAAATTTGATTCTTGTCTCCTTGGTATAGAGGGATATGACCAAGGAGATACTGATGACGTAATACTACATATTTTGATATCTGTTGGAATATTTTCCCAAAGGTTTTTCATTTTCTGACCCACAAGAGGATATACAACGGGGTTTGAACCCGATAGGAAATGAAAACCCTATTTCTGGGCTCGTCCTGTGTCACCCAGTGAAATGATCCATTAGCACTCATTTCTAGGTATAAATATTGCTAAATATACCAGAGAAAAAGCTATCCATAATGCCAGGGTTACGACCCCTGGATCGAACACCATTAGATGGTGTCGGTATGCACAAGGGGTGAATGGTTGCCACTACCACAGATCTTCGTCCTACAGATTTCTCCATTCTCAAAACCCCGAAAAGGGAGGAGCCGTTCCAAAGCCTTACCCTCCGCACCTAGCCAACCACCACCCTGGCCGCCATATTCATTCAAATTTAGCACGCCTTTCAGGATACACCGTATTTTTCTTTGGTGTTGTTATTCGGTTTTTTCTACTTACATCATGTCATCCCACCAGGAATTTCCACCATCTAAGTTGAGTACCATTTCCCTTTGGGTTTTTTATTACAGAGGCATTATATTTTGACTGTTCGTATATTGTTTACCAAAGTAAATAGTTCTACGCAGCCGGGCGAGGGCTGTGTCTGCCTCTGCCATGCTTGACCCTCAGTCTTCGGATTTGATTAGCAGAATATTTCTGCTAGTTTTTACCCATACTCCATTTCAGTTTGGAGCCTTATTTGGAGAATTTACCATTTCGCTGGTAGGAGGTAAGGGAGCCCGTATCACAACTGATCTAGGCTAGGGATGGAGGTACACCCCTCCCTTTTTTCTGATCATAGTTTTCCCCCTTTTTTCACTGGTTTCCTTCCTCCATCAGCGAATTGGTGCCTTCTCGATGGTGGTATTATTATTATCATGATCATAGCTGATGTGTACAAGGATGGATGACATGTCTATTCTTGGATTAGTTTATGTGTGTGATTCGGCGTCAGAGGTGGCCATTTTGGGTGTCCCCGCTTCCCAATAACGGATGTTGTTTGGCCCTCTCTGCCGCTGAGTCATTTATGTATTTATAAGTATATAATTTTTAGACATCCTAAAAACACATCGAATGGTTAATTTTTATTATGTTAGTGCTCTTGACAACAGGTAGTTTTATTCGATTTGGTATATTCTAGCCTAGCCTACTCGACCGAGCCATAATTCGGTTTTGGAGGGTTAGGCTAGACAGGATAGGCGCTTTTACACGATGCTCAGACTACCTAGCTCACCTGACCTGGCCGTTTTGAGGTTTTGGAGGGAGATGTTAGGTTTGTGGGGAGTTCCTCGTTCACTCTTGGCCCACCTGACCAGGCCATTAGGTTTTGGGAGGTGAGGTTAGGCTAGTGAGAGATGCTCTTCACCCTTAGCCCACCTGGCCAGGCCGTTAGGTTTTGGAGGGTGAGGTTAGAATAGTGAAGGGTCTCCTCAATTCATAGTCTACCACCTGACCAGGCTGTCGGTTTTGGAGGGTGTGGCTAGGTTATGCGAGGTTCTTCTTCACCCCCCTCACCTGTAGCGCTCATTCTGGCCTTCCTGACCAAGCCAAAAAGTTTTGGTTTTGGAAGGTAGGCTGGGATCCTGAGGTTGCGCAGGTTATTTCGTGTATATAGCCTAGTCCTTTTTTACCTGATCGATTAGATTTTGGCGACATGGCCTGGGCGTCTTCCTAGCAGAGGGAAACCGATCGCTTGCGTTCAGCACCCCCGTGAGGAGGTTACATTCGGCTTCCAGAGGGTGCTACCCACCCGACTGGTCGCCGTTCGCCGGGTTTCCGCCACTCACCTACCTTTCCCTTATCGGGCGGTGTTTCGTTTGCTCGCTTTCCATAGTTATAGCTGGAGCGTCGAACACTGTCCCAGGGATGCAATCATGAGTTACGCTATGTTAAGTTTCTGCCAGGTTAGTCGGATCTTTCGTTGTTATCGTCCATGTTACCACTCCGGTGGGTATGATTTTCGGTTTATTGGCTGTTTCCACTATGTGGTTTCCGCCCTGGGTGATTGAGAGATGGGCCATATGCGAACACTCCTTTCCGCCACATTACGCCGTTTCCATAAAATGTGACATAACGAGATTTCAGTGGCAAATCACGGCGGAGTACCATAGCGGAGGAGTATCATAGAGTACTTATTTTTAACATAATTAACAGTTAGCCATTCTGTAGCATAACCTATGTTTATTAGTCTTTTACTACCGGATTCAATTCCGGCAGGTTTTGCCTGATGACACGCATGTTTCATCACCCATAAATCTGTGTATTAGTCTTTTACTACCGGATTCAATTCCGGCGGGTTTTGCCTGATGACACGCATGTTTCATCACCCATAAATCTGTGTTAAGGTAGCCTATTACCGCCGGACCTAATTCCAGCGGGCCTTGCCTTGACGATACTCATGTACCACCATTCCACTTACAGATGGTACGTTGTCAGGAGCCAGGGTGCACGGCGGTTCTCCAACAACCCTGTGGACACGAGGTGTGCCGATTGCACTCCAGCTGCTTGGTCCACGTTGGGGACCTGGTCGTTTGGCACCCAGATGGCTGTGAAATCTGCTACGCTCTGTACGAGTTAGTGGTGGATGAGTCGGTAAGTTTTAAGAGACCGCTAACCTTTAGTCTCTTTTTGACTTTAATTGCTTATATAGACATATACGAGAAAATTGGAGGATATTTTCAGTAAGTCCTACCTTTTCTTACAGTCTGATCAAATTATCCGTGACTCTTCGCTGTCGACCCTGAAGATCTGGGTCGGCGGATTTGGGAGGAACGTTGCGTCTGGCAATCCATATGTCCTGTCAGAGGAGATTTGTAATCTCCTCTACCCCGGTGCCCGGATCTCCGCTGCAATGCCGGCGGAATTGGCCGCCCCAATCATCGAGAGGATCCGGCAAGAGACGCAGCTCTCCCAAGAAGACAACCTGTGCGGAGAGGTGGCGGAAGAGGTAGCGGCCATCAACATCCACCTCAAGCCGATGAGCGTAGATGTGGACCATCAGGTAGAAGGTAAGGTGGTAAGTGAGGCAGGGGAGAGGGTTTTGGTAGTCCCCTTTTCAGTTCTCCTTCTTCCTCTTCTTTCTTCTTCCTTTCAGGGTTTCCCAAACCAGCAATCCTTGGGGACAGATCTCGGTCTGTTATCCCCAAGGTGAAATCATAAAAAAGGACTTACAAAGTCCTCTAGACCTCAAAGGTCTAAATCCGCCAGCTCCCTCAAGGTCGTCACTGGCTCTTAAACCAGTGGCATCCTCAAGTAAGGCTACTCCCCCGTCCAAAGGGTCGAGATCCAGAGTGTCTAAGGCTAAACCCCCACAGCCTAACTTTGACCCTGAGGCCTTCGTTGAACTTCTAATGCAGAGGATCGACTCCAAGGTTGAAGCTAGGCTACAAGACCTTTCTTCTCAGCTTGTTTCAAGCTTGGAGACCTCTGGTCAGTCAGTGCTGTCATTGGCACAAAGGATGCAGGCCCAGAAAGCTTGCTCTCCGGATTTATCCAATCCGGAGCAGTACAGCAGTCCCATGTTGTTCCGGATGCCTCCAGACTGCCCCCCTTTGATAAGGGAACCCGTGGCGGCTGGCTCTACACGCCCCCCTGCATAATGACACCCTGACCATCGAGGGTTTGGGCACTCGTCGTCTGGAAGAACTGGAGTTCTTTCCAGCCGACCTGGTGCCTCCCTACCCAGGCTATGCCAGGCTAACAGAGGAAGCCTGGATTAGATCTGATAAGGTCCCAAGGAAAGCGGTTATCTTTCCCAGGGACCAAGCCCAATCCGCCCTGATGCGCTCTCACACTGACTGGGAGTGCGAAAATAAAAAACTTACTCCCTTTAAAGGGAGTTTTACTATGTTCTCGGTAGGTGACTCCATCCCTACCCCCTGCACGACTAAGATCGCAGAATTGACCATTCAGGCGGGAATAGATGGCAAACCGCTGCCTCAACTCCGGGAGACAGATCCCACCTCCCTTCTTTTCCCCGGGGATTTGGAATATTGGTCGGGAGCTCTGGCTACGTTCACAGTGGGTAAACTCGACCCCGAGTGTGCCTCCACCTTGTTCAGTGAGCAACTACCCAGGATTCCGGAGGCCCTTCTGAAGGCGGAGTATGAGGCTAAGTGCAGGTTGAGTCGCTCCCTGCATTCCATCACCATCGCAGAGGTAACAGCTTTGACTTACACTGACGGACCTCTGTTCCAGGTCCTGACGAAATCCTTATTAGCGTCATTCCAATCGGACCTTTATGACTTTGTGGTGGCTAGACAAAACTGCCGGAAGCATGTCTTCGCAGATGCCACCATCAGGCATGAGCCCAATAGACTCATGAAGAGTTCTGTCTGGGGACCTAACATCTTCCCTGAGGATGAGGTCAATAATGTTCTGGCGGAGGCAACCAGAGCAAACCAGAGTCTTCGCTCCCGCTGGGGTCTTCCTTTTAAAAGGAAGTCCGCCAAGACCTCCGGACCTCAACCCAGGGAAAGGAAGAAGTTCAGGAGATACAGGAAACCCCATGCTCGAACTGTGCTTCAGGCTGTGCCGGTCTCTCAGATCGGACAGCCTTCCACATCCAAAGCTCAGCCTCAGCAGCAGTTCGTACTGATGCAGCCGGCTCAGCAAGCCTCTGCTCCACCAGCCTTCGTAGCGTCCCCAGCCTTCAACGCTTCATTTGAAAGCCAAGGGGCGTTTGAGGCTACAACAGGCAAGCGAGGGGAGTAGAGCCAGAGCCGCCTACAGAGGTAGGACTGCAACCAGACCTCTCCCGTGGAAGAGGAGGCCGAGGAGGCAGAGGAAGTAAGTCCTCTTCCAATCAATGAGTCTCCTCAGGTAGGTGGGAAGTTATATCTCTTCCGGGACCATTGGACCTTCAGTCCGTGGGCCCCTGGCGTAGTTTCAAAAGGTCTGGGATGGAGCTGGAGCAGAGGGCCTCCTCCGCCAGTCAGGTTCCATCAACCTCCATCCAAAGACTTACTGGACTTTGTAAAGACCTTCTTCAAAAGAAGGCAATAAAGAAAGTGAGACACTTGAAATTTCAAGGCCGTCTGTTCAGTGTCCCAAAGAAAGACTCAATCCAGCAAAGAGTAATTCTAGACTTGTCTCGTCTCAACTTATACATTCAACGCGACAAGTTTCGCATGCTTACGATCTCGCAGGTACGGACCCTACTTCCCCGTGGGGCCGTCACCACCTCTATAGATCTTTCAGACGCATATTATCACGTCCCGATTGCGAGAAACTTCTCTCCTTACCTAGGGTTCAGACTAGGAAACAAGCATACTCGTTCAGAGTCATGCCATTCGGGCTCAACATAGCGCCCAGAATTTTTACCAAACTGGCAGAGACAGTAGTCCAACAACTACGGGCCCAAGGGATTATGCTAGCCGCATACCTGGACGATTGGATAATTTGGGCATCAACGCCAAGGAATGTCGAAAAGCAACATTCATAGTGATCAGCTTCCTGGAATCCTTGGGATTCCAAATAAACAGGAAGAAATCCCGTCTAGTTCCGAGGCTCAGTTTCAGTGGTTAGGAATCCAATGGGACCTAAACACACACAAACTGTCACTTCCGCCAGCCAAAAGGAGGGAAATAGCCAAAGCTACCAGGCAGTTCCTCAAAAAGAAAAGAGCCTCTCGTCGTACCCAGGAAAGAGTCCTGAGTTCTCTTCAGTTCGCGTCAGTGACAGATTTGCTGCTAAAAGCCAAACTGAAGGATATAAACAGGGTATGGCGGAGACGAGCCAACAGCAGAAACAGAGACAAGATGTCTCTAATTCCACCGGTGTTGAGGAAGAGGCTTCGACCATGGTCAACAGTCAAGAGTTTGTCAAGGTCAGTGCCTCTCCAATTTCCCCCTCCATCATTAGTGATCCATATGGATGCTTCCCTAAGCGGATGGGGAGGATACTCCCAACACAAGAAAGTTCAAGGAACATGGTCGACTGTATTCCGCCAGTTCCATATCAACATTCTAGAGGCAATGGCAGTATTTCTAACACTAAAGAAACCACGTCCAACCAGACAGATTCACATCAGACTGGTACTGGACAGTGCAGTAGTTGTATATTGCATAAACAGAGGGGGCTCCAAGTCGAGCCATATCAATCAGGTAATGATTGCAATTTTCTCTCTGGCAAGGAAACATCTTTGGCACCTGTCAGCTACCCACCTGGCAGGTGTTCGGAATGTCATTGCAGATTCACTATCCAGGACAACTCCGCTGGAGTCGGAATGGTCCTGGACAAGGCATCATTCGAGTGGATTTGTCTTCAGGTACCGGGTCTCCAGGTGGACCTGTTTGCCATAGAGAGCAACCACAAGCTTCCGTGTTACGTTGCTCCCAATCTAGACCCTCTAGCTCATTCCAAGGATGCGATGTCAATCAACTGGAACAGGTGGCAAAGGATCTATCTGTTTCCACCAATAAACCTATTAATGAAAGTTTTACACAAACTCAGATCATTCAAAGGTCAAGTAGCACTTGTGGCACCCAACTGGCCAAAGAGCAATTGGTTTCCTCTTCTTCTAGAGTTGAAACTCCGGCGCAAACAGATCCCCAGTCCAAGACTGACACAAGTAGTGCAAACTCGGACTGTGTCAGCTTCCTTAAGAATTCTGAATGCCCTAGCTTTATGGACTTCATGAAGTTTGCAGCTCAGAAAGACGCTAACATTGATCCTATTAATACACTGTTCATAGAATCAGACAAGAGGGAATCTACTCTCAGACAATATGACTCAGCAGTTAAAAAGTTAGCATTATTTCTGAGGGAATCTGAAGCTCAGGAAATGACCACGAACCTAGCAATCTCTTTCTTCAGATCATTTGAGAAAGGACTTATTTGCTTTAAGAAAATATTTTTAAGGACTGGCCACTAATTCCTAAAGTATGCTTACTAGACCAGCAAAATCTGTTTTAAATGAAAAATCAGACATTTCTGTTAAGAAAAACGTTATTTCTAGTAAGTCTAGCCTCAGGGGCTAGAATTTCTGAACTGTCTGCTCTCTCTATAGAACCGAACCATGTTGATTTCCTCCCGTCAGGAGAAGTTCTGTTGTCTCGGATCTCAAGTTTCTAGCAAAGAATGAGGATCCACAAAATAGATGGTCTCCTTGGAAGATTATTCCCCTTCCACGGGATCTGTCTTTATGTCCAGTTAACACTTTAAAAGCTTATTTAAATAGAACTTCTAATAGAATTTCAGGCCCTCTTTTTGTTAGGGAAAATGGAGGAACCATTTCCTTAAAGGCCATCAGGCAACAAATACTATATTTCATTAAACAGGCAAACCCGTTCAGTACCTCAGGTACATGATATTCGATGCGTGGCCACCTCAGCTAATTATTTTCATAACATGAATTTTGATGACCTTAAAAAGTATATGGACTGGAAATCACCAACAGTGTTCAAACGCCACTATCTTAAGTCTCTAGAGGCTCTTAAATATTCCACAGTAGCTGCAGGAAGTATTGTTCCCCCAACCCCAGACTAGTTTATGTAACCTTAGTTTATCCTATTGTTTGTATTTCTCTCGCCTACCTGCCTCGTTTACTCGCCCTGCCTTCTAACCTTTAGGTCAAGCCTGCTTCACAGCCTGACTCCTGGCCGTTTCATGGATATCCTGTTTTAAATCTTTTTGTTAGCCTTAAGTGTTTTGGTGTTGGTTATTTTATGATTTAGACTGTGTGCCTTATAATGTTAATTATGTTTTTAATACGAATGTTTTGGCTTATTAAAACACAGTAATTTTCTCATAGTTTTATTTAGCTCCATTAAGGTAATTCTTAGAGGGCTCCACCAAGCTTTTGTATGGCTGATTCTCTGTTACTATTTCACTGGGTGACACAGGTCAACCCAGAAAAGGGATTTTGACAAAGGAAAAATCTATTTCTGGGGAAGACCTGTGTCACCCAGTGACCCATCCCTGTACTTCCTTTTCCCTCCCGAGTGGCATACCAAGCTTGGGAGGTGCTAACTTGGGATGAATATGGCGGCCAGGGTGGTGGTTGGCTAGGTGCGGAGGGTAAGGCTTTGGAACAGCTCCTCCCTTTTCGGGGTTTTGAGAATGGAGAAATCTGTAGGATGAAGATCTGTGGTAGTGGCAACCACTCACCCCTTGTGCATACCAACACCATCTAATGGTGTTCGATCCAGGGTCAAATAACCCTGGCATTATGTATAGATTTTTCTCTGGTATATTTAGCAATATTTATACCTAGAAATGAGTGCTAATGGATCATTTCACTGGGTGACACAGGTCTTCCCCCAGAAATAGATTTTTCCTTTGTCAAAATCCCTTTTTTAGTCTGGGAGCCACGAGAGCCTCATGCAGTTACATCTGCCTTAGGCAGCGCCCCGGCTAAATCCCTTATCAGAGAACTTATTGCACAGGGTTGGCACATATTCATTCCGGTTAACGGAAGCTTGTCACTATTGTGATAGGATATCAGGTCTTGGGGGGTCTGCACTTTGACCCCCTATCCGCCGCATTGATGAATCAATTCATGGCTAAACATCTCCACTGGTTACACCTTTCCATTTGCGCTTCCGTGGCTAGTTCAAATGAATCGGGTCAAAACGCGACTACGCATCTACTGCGCATGCGCATGTTGCCAACCCAATGTAGGAATAGCCGCGCCTCCCTAAAAGGTTATATTCCCTGCAAATGAAGGGGTGGGCATAACCCAATATACTTAATGCTAACTGGGAGGGTCTGAGGCTTTTGCGGCTCCCAGACAGCCATGAGAGCCTCATGCAGGTGTACCAGAGAACATTTTAAAGAGGCTTTTTGTATATTTATAAAGCAGTCAAACATCATTTGACAGGGAGGATGGATTTTTAGCCACTATCCCTAACCAAAAAAGCTTTTTCGCTTCCCTTGGGTTCAAACCAAAATCTAAAATCCTTTCCCTTTACAGCTGTAACAGCCCACCCTTTAAGCTGTCTCCGAAGAGACTGTGTATTGGTGAAGAGCAAAAGAAATAGACTATAATAGGAAAAAATAACCTACCAGTTTTTAAAACACTCACTTTAAAGGAAGAGTTCCTCTTGCCAGCCAATTCACCTTCCGGGCGTCCTTATCTCTTGCCCACGACTTTGCCGAGGGATATGCACGCAGTCTGGACACCTCGTATTTGTTTAACATAGTGTTTGACAAACACTCCATGCCCAGACCACCCCGTGTACTTGGATACGTCCTCCATACTAAAGTTACCGAAAAAGGCAAGTGAGGCTGCGTACTTACGGATGTCATGTGACTTTGGATCTGATCCTGGGCATAGATCTACAATTAACTTACAAATGCTGGTTCCGAGGCTTTCTAGGCAAAGTGGGGTGCTTTCGTTTGGTACCAAAAAGAGGGGCCCTTGCGTGATATGGTTGGTGCGATCAAAGCACTTTTTCACTGTGGCCACTGGACACAGCTTCGGATTAGAGGGCAAAGAAGGGATAACTATGGGTTTCCATCTATGAAACGGATTCTCATTTTTAGCTAAAAAATCTCTGAATGAAAAGGTTACTTTATTCTTTCCGAAAGAACAAAACTGATCTCCTCTTTTTAGCACATGGATCTCCGCTGATGTGGCTCCCATCGCCAGGACCACTAAAAACAAAGTTTTTTCTAACAAGAATTTCATATTACTGTCTGAACGTCTGTTCAGAGCAGCTAGGACTATATCTAGATCCCATGATAATTCACATGGTTGTTCACTCGGCCTGCGGAGAGCCATTGATTTCATCATCATTTCAAACACTTCTGAATGCACCTCTACTCTGAATCCATACCTTAAAGGAACCGCAAGGGCCGTCTTGTGATTTTTAATAGTGGAGGAAGCCAACTTTTTTACGTCAAATAAAAACACAAAGAACTCCCCCACGAAGTTATTATTGATGGTAGTTGGTTTACGGTCCCTAACAAATGAGACAAATTTGTTCCACACTGACTGATACTGTTTGGCGGATTTCCCCTTAATATTAGTGAATAAGAATTCCCTGACTTCAGGTGACCATTCCATGAAGCACAGGGATCTGAGAAAGTCCACACGTGAAGGCTTTTCGTCAGAAAGGAGGAGGCATGGACGGTTATCCCTTGAACCTGCTGGGAAAGAATAGGAAGATGTAGTGGCTTGTGATGAAAAGTCAGCTTCTGTAGGGTTGGAAACCAAGGGCTGTTCGGCCACATTGGAGCAATCAATACTCCCCTCCCCTTGAGCTCCTTGAGGAGTTGTACTACTTTCATTAATAAATTCGTTGGGGGAAACAGATAAATGTTCCCCAACAGGTTCCAGTCCAGCGAAAGCGCGTCTCTGGCCACTGCTCGAAGGTCGTGATAGGGGGTGACAAAATTCGGTAATTTGTGATTGTCGCGTGTTGCGAACAAAACTACCTGAAGATATGGGTGATCTCGGAGAATCCCACTGAATGACCCGCTGTCCAATTCCCACTCCCCTTTCTGGGCTTTGAATCTGGAGAGGGAGTCTGCTAGGACATTCTGAGCTCCCACAAGGTGGGATGCTGACAGAGTCCATTTCTTCACCTGAGCTAATCTCATGATCCCCAGCACTATATGATTCAATGGCTTTGACCTTGATCCCCCACGCTTCAAGCATTGTACGACCGCCTTGTTGTCTATGAACAACTGAATGTGAGATCCCCTCTTGGGTTTCAGTCCCTTGAGTGACAGGAGCACTGCCATCATTTCTTTGATATTGATATGGCAAGATTTGAGGGCTCCCGACCACTTTGTTTTGATCTGAGTGTCCCCCCCATCTGTCCTTTGCCGAAGCATCCGTATGAATGGTCACTGAGACTGGTTTCGGGACTAGCCGGACTGAAGATTTCAGGGCCTGATTTGATGCCCACGGTTTGAGCATTGTCTTGCACCTCCTTTTCATTGGGACCTTGTGGTCTCTGAATGATTTGTTTGCCTTTAAAATGAGAATCCGGTTCAAATCCTTTAAAGTCGTTTTCAAGACTGGATCTACTATTGACGCAAATAGTAGTTTACCCTGCAGCACTTCTAGGTTCCTTCTGGAAAAACTCTTGGCTTTTCTGAACCTCTTTACCTGATCTACTATTGACCTCCTGGAGGTCTCTGGAAGGGCTAGCTTTCCGCTTTCTAGACACCATTGTAGGCCTAGCCATCTGAACTTCTTTTCTGGCTTCAGCCATGACTTTTCCCAGTTGATTAGGAACCCGAAGTCCTGCAAGGTCTGAACCACTATTCGGGATGCTTCTAGACACTCTTCTATCGATTCCGCCCAGAACTGAACCTCTTCAGTCTGCCCCCAACCTGAAATGTCTCATTGGTTGAATTGACCTCTACCACCACCTCATCCTCCCCTGTTACCTTTCTTCCCTCGAAAGGATCCATCTCTTCCACGACTGCCTCGAGCCTCCTGGAACTGCCTAAATTGGGATTGTTGAGATGGCAATGCACTGCTGCTCTTCAAGGATGGCTGAGAGTGCGGCATAGGGAATTGTTTCTGGGAAGAGGGACCTTGTCCTGGGTCTGGCGCAGGAAGAGCTGGTGCTTTAAAAGCCTTCTTATATTGTTGCTTCTTCCTGCGTTTTACCCCCCCTGGGGTCTGCTTCCGGGTCATATCCTAGTAACTCCTCAAATCTGATACCTCGGTGGGTAGCTATATTATTCAGCTTGGTTACTAGGTCCCTAGGGAAGAGGTCACTACACATAGGGGAGGCGAAGAGGAGCTCCTTTACTGGTATAGACTTCTGGTCAGCGAATTTCAGGGCTTGACGTCTAAGTTTTAATGTGGACGCCGCCCAAGCCTCCAGAAGGTGAATGAAGATTGGACCCATGTTCCAAATTTGTAACCTTGGGAGCACTGAATCTCTTTGCTGGTCACAGCGGTATGCCTGAGATTCCATTAATGTCAAGGTTGTAATGCAGCACATTAATAGTTTCCTCGGCTCGAACTCCTGAACACACAGGGTGTGGGCAAGGTAAGGAGTGTCCGCAAAAACGCATGAACGGGCATGGTTTGCTAGAAATTTGCCTTTCTTCATCACCTCTGTGAAGCCTGCTAATGGTTTTGTTAGATCGTCCATGGGATCTGGCAGAACTGTTCCAAAGTCCTGGAGTTCCTTTAAAGAGAACTTCATCCCATGGGCGGCTGACTCTACCCAGTTCTTTTCCCAAGATTTGAACAGTTTATTGGTGATAGATGGGAACTTCTCACCAACTGGTACTTTCCAGGCAGGAAGGTTCCTAGCAAGAACCTGGGTGCCCAGAGCACTACCTCCCAGGTCCTGGCAGATATTAGAAAGGAAGCCCTTTGCCTGATCCTGGGTAAAAATCATGGTTTCCTCTAGTACCATAGCCAGAGTCTTAGGTGTTTGGCATCGAAAGCGAAACTTACTACCTTTGAAGTGGACAAAAGGTTTTGCAAACTCTAACCTAGCTAGAGGGGTGCATACATCACTATCATAGAAGATGCCATCCACCGCTCTAGGTAGCCGTGATGCCACCACCCAGGGATTATACTGCTCTGGCTCGTCCTCCACCACTCTCAAATGTGGAAATCATCTATATTAATGGGTGGATCCGACACTTGTGCTTACTCCGGAGTCTGTCTCTGAGCCCCTGTATCCAAAGATTTTGCAAGTTGTAGTTCTATCAACTTGTCCAGCTTTGATTCCATTGCAGACATCCTAGCTTCTTGTGCCCCAAACTTTCTCTTAGTAGAGGCAGTTGTGCGGACTGAAACATTATCCTCATCGACGTCCATAGGAGCCGATTTACTAGGGATGCTGCCAGGAATCGGTTGATCTATTGGGGGTCAAGGCTCAGCATCAGATAGATCCCCCTCATCATCCAGATTTTCAGATTCTCCCAAATCGACTTCATCCTCCGGTATGAAGGGGGCCACCACAGTGGATGCATTAGGATCTACCACGACATCATCAGGTGAGTTCTCATAACCCCTGACCGACTGAATGCTCGCCGTGGGGAAGAGAAAATCTCTTACTGTCTGGCAAATAGCCAAGAGGACCTTTTGGGCCGATTTTGGAGAATCCTCTTACCCATGCTCTTAAATGTTGTATATTAATATTTGCCACAGAGCCAGAAACAGTATGCTCGCCCGTACAAGCCCATGACAGCCATTCAGTACATATGTCACACCCTTCTGGACTCCAGTATGGATGGTCCGTACCCTGTACACTGCAGGGGGCACACCCCCGACAAAACTCATGCTGAGTCTTGATGGAGTCTATCCGTTTCTTACAGGCGGCATTAGCGCACTTATTTGGCAAAGCCTATAAAATGAAATAATACAATGAAACACCCCTAAAATGTTTAAGGAACTATGTTATATAAGCCATTATATCATGAGAAAAAACAAGCATATAGTTTTTATATTCTCGAATGAGGTGACATTCATTCTACTATCTATTTTTATATTCTCAAATGAGGTGACATTCATTCTACTATCTCGAATGGCTGGATTCATGCCCAGTCGACATCCCTGTTCGAGGCTCACCTCCAATGGGCGCTAGGCACAGGGGAAAAAGGGGGGTTACTCACTGGGGGAGAGCTACAACTGAAGGGCGATCTATGGTCACGAACAAGGAAGTCGAATAGTATTGGGATTATGTCAGTTCTATGACAGAGCAACAGGTAAATCCATGCCATTCGAGTCGAGGATATCATAGACCAAGAATGTGGGCTACCATGTAGGCTTAGCCTAGACTAGGGGATCTAGGTATATCCAATATAGGACATCGATCGCCCCAGACAAACAACGCTGGCAAGAATCGATACTCACGACTTCACTGGTGCATGGCAACAACCTTACAGCTAATAGAACAACGTATCTTTATTTGAGTTCATAACTCATTTCTATACTACACTATTCGACATAAAAGAGCTACTATTTCGAATCAATTTGACATAAAAAAGTTACTATTTCAAATCAATTCGTCATGAGAAAAGCTACTATTTCAAAATAATTCAACTTGAGGTATCTGGTAACTCGACTGGGAGCCAGTGTATCATATGCAATTTTCGTTACGAAACGATTCCGAGTCGAAGGCTTCGACAGAGCTTCGATGGAACCTTCCAGAATATTCCAGAAGCCCGCATCATTTTTCCACACTGATAATGGGGTTTTACACAAAAAACTCTATCAAAATGTCCAAAATAAATAACACTGAAAAGAATTACCTTAAGTACTGAAAGCAGCAATCATCCGCTTCGGTAAACCTAAAAGTAGCAAAGGTTAGCCTAACTTTAGCGCTAGCATTAGCATTCGGGCTATCGATAATTTCATAACAATCAGGTTTATATAAACTTTCCAAGCATGTTGAACAGTTCACGCTAGGGTTTTTTGACATGCTGAATCTAAAAATCCTACCCTAACCTATGCTTTTCGCCTTAATTAAGGCAGAATCCTAGCCTAAATACGGGTAGCGGTATGATGCTCACAAGCCATCATTTCGGATACGAAAAATATATGAAAATATTAGTTAAGTAGGACTAAATTTTGTGACTGCGGTAGGGCAGGTACTTATCTTATTCCCCGTTGACTGAGATGAAGACTCCATGCCAAATAAAGTTGAAATCCTTCAAATTATGACGGAAAAGATTTTATCACACACCAAAAGGCGCAGCTAGAAAACATTGGGTTGGCAACATGCGCAGTAGATGCGTAGTCGCGTTTTGACCCGATTCATTCGAACTAGCCACGGAAGCGTAAATGGAAAGGTGTAACCAGTGGAGATGTTTAGCCATGAATTGATTCACCAATGCGGCGGATAGGGGGTCAAAGTGCAGAACCCCCGAGACCTGATACCATATCACAATAGTGACAAGCTTCCGTTAACCGGAATGAATATGTGCCAATCCTGTGCTATAAGTTCTCTGATAAGGGATTTAGCCAGGGCGCTGCCTAAGACAGACATACCTGCATGAGGCTCTCGCAGCTCCCTTTGACTAAAAATCCCTATTAGTAGTAGGCATCTCCTGGGTTCTGGAAAGGTGACTGCTGACTTAGCAAATTGATCAGCTTGCTTGTTCCCAACCACTTCTACGTGGGAAGGCACCAACAAAAATTGACTTTACCTCTTCTTTTCACTAGCAACAGCCATTTCAGTATCTCTGAAATCAATGGGTGTGAAGAGTTAAAAGATTCTAAAGACTGAAGAACACTTCTTGGGTCACACTGTATGGTAAAACTATTTCCATTCAGAGTTTGAATTTCCCTTAAGGCCTTTAAAACTATATGCACTTCTGGTAATGAAAGGAAAGCCAGGTAATTGCTGAAGGCAAGGGAATGAGCCCTCTTCCTTGAGTCCTTTTACACTCATCACTGTGACCAATCAAAAGCACTATTCTGGACCGTTGGGCAGAGGTGCTCATTCTCTTAGGCACAAGAATACACAAGCGGCAGTTACAAAAATGCATTTCGAAGAAGCAGTTACAAACTGATGCAGTTAACAGTAAAAATAAGACATCACCATGCATAAAATACTGTAATTTTTAATATAAATAAAAGCTATATTCTTCTTGTACACATACATAAATAATAAACTTAAGTATACAAAAATATTTCTTTTCAACACAAATGTAGGGATTTAAGAGTAATTTAAGGGGGCACTAGTGTACTTTTGATTAACATTAACTAGACCAAGACCAGCTATAAGAAAATTCTTTGATATTGGTTGGTCTGTCCTGTAGAGTCCTGATGGGACCATCACAGTAACTCCTTCGAGGACAAACAGCTGCTAAGCTATCAAAAAAAGATACTACTCAATGATATGCAGTTTCATGACAAAAATATATCTTAATAAAAATTCTACAACATTATAACAAATGTTTTTTAAAATCATCTAGAAAATCATACATTTTTCATGTAAGCTTGGTAATATTAGACAAGAGTACTGGGGAAACTATAAAAATTATCCTCAACACAAATAACAATAGGAAATCACATACTTTATACAGAGATAGATGTATGGAATGATTTTGACCGAGAATTAGGAGTGAGGACAGCAGGATCAAGTATGTGTTACGAAACAATATAAGCATTTCAAAAGTTAGAAGAAACATCTATATGTACAAGACATACACAGACCTAGAAGAGCTTCAGAAAGAAATGATCACTGGGCAATGAAGTGATGGTGGCAAGTGATGGCGTATAGTACATACATAAAATAGGCTTTATAATGGAAGTGAAGTGAATGCTAGAGTGTATGATATGCTGTTATTAATTTGCATAAGACACACAACCTACTTACGAACATTCATAAATATAAACAGACGGGCACAAGTTCAAATTCTGTTCTGCATCCCCATTCCTAATCTCTAGTAAGAATTTTGCAAAGAAAAGAACACGAGGAAGAAGAACTTGTTCCTCCTTCCCTGATTATCCAGAGTATTCTTGTGATTAACTACCATGTATTCTTCTTACAATCATGAGAATACTCGTTCATACTCCTAATATATTCCTACTTATTTCTATTTTCCCGATTGAACTAAGTCTGTGATGAATTCCCACTGTCTATTTAGTATGCAATTTTGTCAATAGATGGCGGTGTGCATTATGAACTTCCAATGCCAGACGCTGTTCCTGCGAAATTCTCTCCAAGTTCATAACTTTCAAAGCATGGAAAAAAATACAAAATTTTTAATGTTGCTTGAATCTAAATTTTATTTTCTTCTTTTTACCTTTCTAGCATCCAAAGTAATTCCTTACAATACTGCATGATTTAAAAATGCAGTGAAAACTGTATAATCTATGACTCCCGAACCAACAAAAATTATGCACTACATACAGTAGTAAAAGCCAACTTACAAACAATTCAAGATACGAACGGCCGTTCGGAACTTAACTCATTCGTAACTAGGGTGGTGTCTATAAAATTGTTTAAACTCTCAAACAGGAATCCAAGCAGTTCATTAATATCTAATTAACTTTCCCTTAAGAATAACTTATAACCACAAGGAATTACATAAGATTACTGCTGTTACCCTGATCAAGACCTGAACCTGTGTCCCTATAATTTCAACTTGGGTGATGTGGATTTATCCACTCTTGACAGCTGAATGGATAGTCAGACTCAGCCACTGTAGTTCCAACTCAAGAGGACATGGGGCCAAATCCTGGTCAGGGTAGGATGACTCATCATACATGAGAGCAACTGGTTTGGCATTAAAATGGGCTAAGACAAGGGTCTGTCAAATGTTCTTACTTAATTAATATCTTTATGGATGGAGTAAAGAGCACAAAGTTGAAGGATAAGTGAGCGGTAAATGGAGTGTGGAATGACTGATGTTTACAGGTTGATACAGTACTTACCAACTGGGGACAGTAAGGAGAAACTGCAGCAACTATCGAACAAGTTTTAAAGTCTTGGCAAGATGACAAAGTTGAGAGAAAATGTGAGCATGAGTATATTTATGAGGGCAGAAGGAAACTACAGAAATGGAGAAATTTATATGGATGGTGACAACAGGGAAAGGAAGCAGTTGAGTAATATAAGTACAGTATTTAGGAATGAATTTAATGGATGATAGTAGAATAGGAGAAAATGTGATTCATAAAATAGGTAAAACAAGGAAAGTAGAGGGGTATGTACAAAAGACTGACATGAGAATGGATTATTTTAAGTTTAAGATATCTGTAACTGTGATGGTTAAGGGTGTAAGGAAGTCATACAACAGGGAAATTTCTGAAGGATTGGGTGAAAGGATTAATTATTGTTCCATTTTATAAAGCTGAAGGTGATGCAGATGACTACAAGTTTTGGATTCAAACTTTTACTTATTATATGAGGCATGTTGTATGCTGTAATTTTTGTTTTGTTTTTATTATTGTTATTATTATTACTGTATTCACAAGATGAACCCTATTCATAGGGAACAAGCTCACTGGGGCCACTGACTTGAAATTCAAGCTTCCAAAGAATATGGTGTTCATTAGGAAGAAGTAAGAGGGGGTACAGGGAAATACACACTCAGGGTAATACTCAAAATTCACACATATTCTCATTACAGAGCTAAAATTACTTGTCAGTAAAAATGCCTGTGTAATCAAAACTGATGAAAACTGCTTCTCCATTTTACCAATAAATTATATGTTGACACAAAGAGCATCTATCATAGATGGCCATAGTAACAGAGGAGTAGTGATTTTGTATTAATCAAATCCGGAAACAACTCAAGCAATAACCTTTTAGAAATAAATGAATGGTGTGGGTTTACTCAAGTAAAAGACTGCATCATGAAAAAGCTACATGAAAATGGAAACTTCGTGTGTGGTGCACATGAACCTAAAAACTTATGCTAGAATTGACAAAAAAGCAATGTGGAGGGTGTTGAGGTGGCATCATATAAAACATGTGTTATTGAGAGCCATTAAAGTTTTTATGATGGCAGCTAAGAATGCATTGTCTGATTAGACCATGGAGATGAGAGAGTGATTGGGTCGGTGTAAAGGTAGGCCTGAAAAAAGGTATGGAGGCTGTTGTCTGAGTGAACTTCTTTAATTTTTCTGGAGAACTGATGTGTTGGGCATTTTGTTTGTTGGATAAAACAGGTCATATCATAAGTACTGGGTTTGTTGTGAAACAAGTTGAGAGTGAGAGAGCAGCTAACGTATTAAACAAGATCAAAGTAAAATAATGAGTGAAAAGCATTAGAGATGTGTTCCAGCCTTGATTTGTGTTTTCAGTCTTTTCTAAGTCTGCATTCAGCACGCCACTTTTTTCTAAGTCTGCATTCAGCACGCCACTTTGAACTAAAACACTGTGCTAAGTACAGTACTGTATGATGGTTTGTCCAATGTATGTCATTCTTCCATACCTAAACCTTTCCAAAAGCCTTCTTAATGAAGACATTTAATAAATTCCAATGTGAATCAGTTTGGAGGATTATTTTTTAAAAATAAAAATCTCCATTAAAGAGAACTAATCAAGTCATTAATGTTGAATTGGCCGCCTTCTGAATATGGTATCATACTTGCTAAACTGAAGGTACACAAACTTACTCTTTCCCTCAGCAATCTTGTCAGGTTACATAAAAACTGCAATTACAAGAACCTGCTTAACTTACCCATTGCTAATCCATCATCAGTGAATGCTGCGCCTGCCTTATTCTTCTTATTCAGATTGTCTTTCGCTGCTACTGAATGTTCAACAAAATTGATAGTGAGAGGAGGAATGATCAGGTAAAAATTTCGAAGGTGACTATTCTTGTTGTCCCGTAAAGCAGGTGCAAAAACATCTACCAGAAGCTAAGGAGAAGAAAAAAATCATGTATTACCAACTGTAAACACAGCAACCTTGATGCACTCCACAAGTCAACAACCAATACAGCAACCTTTTCCAGAATCAAATTTATAAAACTGCCAAATTAAACCTGCATTTCTAAAAAAAAAAGAAACCCTACCAAATTATATTTAACCCATAGAGATAAGATTGGTCAGTATTTAGGGTAGTGTCATTACATACCAATAAAACTGAACTAAAACAGCAATGAAACTTGCTACATTAATGACTTCTCAAAAAACTGAAAACAACAAATTAATAATGAAAAAAACTCCAAATTACTCATAATGAATAGCAATATCAAACTAAACACATGCTGGATAAAAAAAAAAAAAAGTTGGCCAATCACACTCTTCAATCAACTACACTGCCTTCATACAAGATGAGGTATTTCCGTTTATACTGAATACTGGATTAACAAAACATTTAAAGCCTGCAAATCATACATTTCAGTAATTTCCAGTCGTTACAAGGCAAAAAATTTTAAGAACTGCTAAACTAATATTAGATTAACAAAACCTTTGAAGTACTGATCATTTTATATTTCACACAAAAAAATTACAGATCTATACTAAGAATAAAAAGCAATTTTAAAAATCCTAAACTGTACTTTAGTAAAGTTTGAGAATTTGGGAGGTATAAAAATACAAAAAAACTGGACAATTTAAATATTTTTTTTATCTCAGATTAAGCTTTGTATTTCTTTGTGATTATCAGTGATTACCATGCTTTCTGTACCTATATTTTGTAACATCAATATTTGTGTGAGAAAGGCACCAGAAGTCATTGAGAAAAACCCTGACCTGCAATTAATTTAGCATCATTAACTGTTCAGTAAAGTTAAACTTTATCATTATTTGTTGAAAAGTCAAGCATAATATCATTAATGTGCACTTCTTATTAAGTCTTGCATTACCATTACAATACTTGGAGACAAGACTGAAGAATGATTTGAGTATGATGTGAAATGTGACAGTGACAATGTAATGTCACCATAAATCAACCAGGTTTCCAAAACTGTAATCTTAAATCAAATGGTACAGCATATGTTCTTTTAGGCAAAGGATAAGAAGTTTCCACATCAGTGAAAGGTTCAAGAAGCCTCTGTGTTCTAAATGGTGCAAAACTTGATAGGGTACAATAGCATCCTCCTTAAAGCTTTGTACCTCTTTGATCCTGAAATTCCTTTAAAAGCTTTCCTTCACACAGCATTACCAATACTCTAGCCTAAATCAGACCATTAGATAAATTGAGAATTAAATGCTGAAAGCATTTAACTTGAACTTCATGAAGAGTGAACAACCCTACCAACCCTTCAATTACCACTGGTGTACCTGCTTCCATCAGCGTTCATTGCTTCTCTCTGAAGATACCTTTCGCTTCTTACAAAGCAATTTAATATCTCAATTTACCTCAAAAAATGTATTATCCAGATCATCTCTACTCTAATCATGCTGGTCAGAAAAATGAACAACCTCTGAAATCCATAAGCTGACTCTTGACATAGTTCCATCCTCTAAGTATCAATGTGAAAAATTACATTAACACCTCTTAAGTCCGCAAATTATTGGAGAGGTGAAAACTCAAAACTCCTTCCATGAATGCTAAGCCTGACCACACTGTCTATTCCCAGCTACCAAAACAGGATGTGAGGACTAGGCTTGTAGCGGTAGGTTCCTACAGGCCCAGAGGTAGATGGAATAGCCTTTCATACATGAGCAATGAGCAAAACTGTTGGGTGGACAGAGTGAAGCAAAATACAAGGTATAAACCGGTGGTGGCATTTACTATACATATATGAGGTGTGATCACAAATTACTGAGACTGCTGCTATAGTAAAGGAGCTAAAATACACAGAATGAGACCACTTGGCACAGACTGACCTTGACTCCCAACTGTGCATGCACTAAGTTTTTAGCGTCCTTGCTCACTTCTGCTCTTCACAGTAGTGCTTGGAAGGAACGTGTGTAGTGTGGTCATCACGCTGACTATGATGGAGAAAGTTGAACAGAGAATCTGCATCAAATTTTGCCAAAAGCTTGGTGTACCTGAGCACAGACCTACGCAAGTTGCAAAAAGTGTATGGAGAGGAGTGTATGAGCCGCACACAAGTGTATGAGTAGTTCAGACATTTACAAGATGGCTGACAAAATGTTGATAGTGACGAACGTTCTGGGAGACTCACAACCAGGAGGACTGAGAAAAACATTGGAGTTGTGCATGCAGCTGTGAGGGGAAATCGTCAAATCACCATCCATGAGTTATCGGAGGATGTGCAGATTAGTTACGGTTCAGTTCAATCCATTCTCACTGAAGATTTGGGTATGAGACATGTGTCTGCCAAGTCTGTGCCAAAACTGCTTTCAGCTGACCAAAAAGAAACTCTGGTTTCAGTTGTGCAAGGTCTCCTTGATTGCATCACGAACAATGAAAACTTTCTGAAAATGGTCGTAACGGGTGATGAATCTTGGGTCTATGGTTATGACCCCAAAACCAAGGCTCAGTCTTTGCAGTGGACCCCAACCTCTCCGAGACCGAAGAATGTAACAATTAGCTGAAGCAATGTGAAGACACTATTGGCTGTTTTCTTCGACTACAAGGAAATTGTTCTTCAAGAGTATGCTCCACCTGGTCAGGAGTAAACAAGGAGTACAGTAAACCCCCCGTATTTGTGTTCTCACGATTCGCGGACTCACCTGTTCGCGGATTTCTCTATGGAACGTGTACACATTATTCGGGGAAAATTTGCCCATTCGCGGTATTTTTCACTGAGAAATATTCACTAATTACTGTATTTTCATCTCATTTTCATTACTAAATGCACGTTTTTGTGATAAAACTATTAAAATACTCACGTATAAGCATTTTTAGATTTTTTTTTGTGTTTGAACTATCAAAATAGGCAGTTCTAAGTGTTTCTAGAGGGGTTTTAAGTATTCGCAGATTTTAGCTATTAGCGGGGGAGTGGGGTGGTATGCATCCCCCGTGAATACGGAGGCTTTACTGCATACTACTGTGATGTGTTGTGGCATTTGTGGGATGCTATTTGACGGAAAAGGTCAGAATTGCATGCATCTGGTGAGTGGCAATTGCACCATGACAACACACCTGCACATTTGGTGCAGCAGCTTTTGCCCAAGCACAGCATCCCCCAGGTCCAACAGCCACCGTATTCCCCAGATCTCGCCCCTTGTGACTTTTTCCTCTTCCCAAAAATCAAATCCCATCTGAAAGGAAGATTTCAGGACATCAAGGAGATCCAAGTGAACGCGACAAGGCAGCTGCTGATTATCCCAGAAAACAAGTTCCAGGAATGCTTCCTTCAATGGAAACAGTGCTGGATAAAGTGTGTGGCTTCTGAAGGGGACTACTTTGAAGGAATTAAATGCTAAAATAGTACGTGTTGTAGTCTTCTTTTTATAGCACCAGTCCTGATACTTTATGATCACACCTTGTATACAGGTATCCACATATCAATACCAAGTATAAGCGGATGTAAATATCAGTACAGTAATACTTCACACTATGTTGCTAATCAGTTCCAAGATTCAAGGCTTAAATAAGACAACACCCAAGGTTGAAAACCCCCTTTAAAAACCACCTAGATGCCCTATAAACACTTATAAGCAACCTCATAACATTGCTAATACTGAACATGTACAATAAGTTGTTCAATAGTTAAGCATTTTGCTGTCTCTTTAAAAGAGCAAATTTGTACATGTTAATTTTACAGCTTGCAACAAAAAAAATTACATTTATGTAGTACTGTATATATACAATATGTCATTAGACAGCTTAACATTTCGCTGTCTTTTAATATAATAAATTCATGCATACTAATGTTAAAGAAAGTAAAAAAATATATGTAAGTAAATTCACTCTTATATCTTTCTGCTAATATGTTACATATTTCCTTCTTTTCATTCGTTAATCATCCTTCAATTCTTAGAGGGCCTATTTCTGCTCTTATTTTATTCATCTTTTTGCATGTCAGTAAAAATTTTGGGGTTTTGCTTTGATATTTTGTAGGGTCTTTTCTTCTAGGTCCTGTTTTTCATTTTCTTTGACTGTATAATCGTTTGTTCTGCATTTTCTATCTTACTTTTAGCTCCATCACTTTCCATGCATTCTTTTCTCTTGCAAGACCTTTTTCCACTTTCTGATTTTCTGGAACAAGATCCTTCTGTCTCATGGTATGCATGACTGATGTTTACTTTTCTTCTTCGTTATATATTTTCCCACTATTTCCTCTAATATTTTATATAATATATCCGTATTTACCTGTATATTATCACTTACGAATATGTTTTCCCAGTCTTTGTTTAATTCTTCATTTATTTTTGACCAATTTATATTTTTACTATATAGAAATTGTATTTTCCATATCCTTCCCATTTTTTCTTCTCTTTGCTTATCCCTGTTTTCATGTGCTTTGGAACGGACTGTTAATTTATGACATTATGGTCTGAAATACTCATATTATACACGATTATTTCTTTAACATAGTTCACCTCGTTCACAAATACTATTTCTAATATATTATCCTTTCTTCTTGGCAGGTGATTTATTTGCTGAATGTTATGTTCTAGTAGCATATCTAATAGCTTTTCAAATTGCCTCTATCTTCTGCACTACTATTACTCTCTTTTTATATGTATAATTACAATCAGCAGTCTCCTATCCATTCTTTCCATTCTACGAAAGGAAAGTTAAAGTCTCTGGATAGGAGTATAGTCCAGTCTTTGTGATTTCTACATATATCATCCAATTTGTCAATTATTATGTCAAACTCTTTAGTATTAGGGGGTCTGTATATTACAATGTTCACTAATTTTTCAGATTCAAATTCTACTGCTATTAATTCACATTCTGTGTTACTATATTTCTCACAGATTTTTCCTTGATTTACATCTCTCCCATATATCATGGTTCCCCTGATTCCTATTTTTTCTATCTAATCTTTAAGTTTGGAAACCCTTTATCTGATCATCATTACCAGTCTCTTGTGAATACCAAATTATTTATAACTAACTCACTCTTGTGAATACCAGGTTTCATTTATATTCATTATATCTATTTTTCCAGTTTGGGTTAGTTCTTCTAATAACTCTATTTTTCTTTTGAGTTACTGAAACTAAACCCTGTGCATTCATCACTATGATGGTTTGTGTTTTATCCCCATTATCATGGGCAATAATAAGGATTTTCCATGTCTCTTTCCTGTTCTGATATGTTGTTCTTTTCTTCATTTCCATAACTTCGACATTAAAAATCCAACTTTTCCGCTCTTTCCCTTCAATATGTATATCAGGGTACAATCTCTTTGGGATTTTTTTGTGTTGTCATCTCATAGTTCATTTCTTCCATTTCTTTGTATGTATGCTGTTGTATTGCCTCATATGTAGAGTCTATGAGTTTTTCTGCACCCATACTCTTATCCTGTTCTTTGTCTTCATTATTGTTTTCTATCTCTTCAGTCTTATTTTCTTCTATTTCGTTTTCCTCTTCTTCCTCATCCTCATTTTCATCATCCTCGACTATTTTTACATTAAGTCTTGACATAATAACATTGTCTATCCATATTAGACATGTTGAGAAAAATACTTTGTGTCCTTTTTTTATTTTGCTGTACTTCTCTGCGCATGTAGGTGAGTTGGTACGTGGCATGCACAGCATTTCCTTATCAGGTTTTGTGGATTTACAATGCTATACCACACATTACATAGATTGCATGCTTTAGGCATTCTGTTTTCCTATTGCATCAATTGGTATATTCACCACATTCACCCTGTTCATTTTCTTTGTTGGGATATGTTGATTGATGTGATTTTCTTTATAAGTCTCTTGATCACTTGGACTTTCTTTGGTATTCCTTCAATTATTTTCATTATGTTTTCTGCTGACTTGTTCCAGCTTGAAGGATCATATCCTTTCACTATGTCTGTGTATGTTTTGTATCTTTTTGGTTGGAGTTGTTATTGATCTCAAAGATAAGAAGCCCCAGCTCCTGCTTGCCAATTCATCATATTGGTAGTCAGCTAGGCAAGCTAAATTTCTCCATCTTTTTGCCGCTGTTGTTGCTAGACACTTTTCCACTGTTGTTGCTAGACGCCCATGATGCTTAATTTTTTAATATTTCACTCGAATAAACACCTTTAGTCAATGCTTTATCATGCTATTCTGACTTTAATCGAATCACCAACAGTTCACGAACACTTCTAGCTATAGTTCACTCACTAGTTGTATGTTATACGCGTGAAATTGGGTTGATTATTCAGACCAAGAGCGAATGCGTCTTCAGACCAAGAACGGGCATTTCAAGAGAGAGATATTGTCCTTACTTGAAATATCAAGTTATATTATTTATGAATTATTACAGAGAGAGAGAGAGAGAGAGAGAGAGAGAGAGAGAGAGAGAGAGAGAGAGAGAGAGAGAGAGAGAGAGAGAGAGAGTTATTCTTACGTTAGATATCAAAAGATGGAAATTAGTATTAAACTAACTATTAAATGAAATTAAAGTTACTGTATTTTCATTTAAAAGTTAGCTTGATACATTACCCTTAATAAAGAAATAAATGGTGTTACTCTCTCCCATTCCGCTAATCTATTTTTAGAGTCTTCTCAACCTCGTTTTCAAAAACTTCTTTATTCTGTCACTTTCTCTTGTTCTGAAATGCTCTATGTCCTATGTTTTAGAACGGCGCATTTACAGTTTGTAAACGGTACAGGTAAAATTCGATCAATTCAAAATTATCTACTGTACAGTTAAAGACATACAGAGAAACGGTGCTGTAATATGTAGGTTGGCTGACTTCGAACGAGAGAGAGAGAGAGAGAGTGAGTGAGTTACAAGAAAAATTTGACCTCTGATTAGCAACACTCCCCTTCTTGTCATGTTAAATGACATGTCTGACAGCTTTTGCCTTCACCTCCTTACAAAAGATGAGGGAAGAATTTGTTTGTTCAAAATAATACAAATTTTGTAATTACAGTTTTATTATTATTATTATTATCATTATTATTATTATTATTATTATTATTATTATTATTATTATTTGAAAATTAGTACTTATTATTAGGTAAAAAGTTTATCATACAAATAAACATACCTGTATACATGTACCATAAAAATTCATCTCACTAAGAGAGAGAGAGAGAGAGAGAGAGAGAGAGAGAGAGAGAGAGAGAGAGAGAGAGAGAGAGAGAGAGAATAATTACTTTTAATAATATTTAATGCTATTTAATTTACACATAAAAGCTTGAAAAACTTATAAATTACATAAAAAAATTAATCACTTTGCTGATTTCCAGTGTTATGCAAATGCTCGCATGTCTGTGAAAAACTTGTGTATGACCATTAGTTAGGTTCCAATGAAAAATTTGTGTGTGTGAATTCATGCAACTCGAATCGCATAAGTTCGAGGTATTACTGTATATGAATATATATATATATATATATATATATATATATATATATATATATATATATATATATATGTATATATATATATATATATATATATATATATATATATATATATATATATATATATATATATATATATATACTGTATCTATATATATATATATATGTATGTCTATATATTAATTACTGACATTATGGAAATCTGTGTAATTATTTTTGAACCAGGATGTGAGGAGGTTGTAAGTTGTAGATCATTTTTTCTTTTCCTTCACCTTTTCTCTGTTCATTGATCCCCATGGTAATTGTTATGAGTATTCTTCTATAATGTCATAAATCATCAATACCTTATTTATCAGATTTACATGACATGCGACAATATTCCATATTCAATGGAAAGAAAAGGTACATTAAACACAAAACAGTAACTCTCTCTCTCTCTCTCTCTCTCTCTCTCTCTCTCTCTCTCTCTCTCTCTGATAAAGAAAATGATAATACAGATGAATTTCAACTTTTACTTTTACTGAATTATTTTTGTTGAAGATGAAAAAAATTCAGAAAATATATAAATACACAAGACACTATCATTGTAAGAATCTTTCAACAGCATAAGTTGAATAAAAGTAAAAACAATTTCTGAATAACGAATAGTTATGAATTTTAATATTTTACAAGATATGAACATAGTATCTGAACAAAACTTTTATGATAGAATTTCAGTAATTTACACGTGCTTGGTATTGTCAGAAACAAGGAGCGACACATAGTCCTACATTGTAATCTCTAATTATAAGTGACATGATCATAATTACACTGGAGCCATATCATTTCCTCCACAGTAATCTGAGCAAACTTTCACATATATTTTGGTACTGCATCTCCACGTGCATCAACAAGGAATCTTTGATAATGGTTCATCTCTTCAACAATCAGTCCCATAAATTCGTTATTGAAAAATTTAAAAAAATAATCTACTTACTTTGAATTTTCATTCATATCACATCTTGACATAATACCACTACTACTGCCGTCAAATACGAAATCTCTGGACTGGAAATTACTGGCAACCCACTCCCACTAGTTCTTATCTCAATCTGCCGCAGTCAATGCAACGATATCATATGATACACCCGGATACGGTTCATTTTAGAAATGTATCGTAAACGATCCAGCCGTAGTCAAAGGGTTAAAGTGTTTTAGGACGATAGTTGAAGGTATATTTAGTGTTTGAACTACAGTATTAAAATTGGCAGTTATAGGAGTTTTTATAGGGTGGGGGAGTTCAACTTCTGTTGATTTCAACTTGTCGCAGGTGGTTGCGGTTCCTAACCCCTCGCGAATACCCTGGGTCGACTTACTGATTAGCAGATCTCAGACGATTTCCCACCCCCATCCTCCCCTTCAGGTGGATGGGACTCTGCTGAATAAGTCTGAAGCTTTGACTATTCTAGGTGTTACTTTTGACTCACATCTAACTTTTGAGAAATATCTAATGAAAGTTTCAGCAAATGCTGCACGAAAGTTAGGTATTGTTCGTAAGGCCTCATATATTTTTAACAATGATAAAATCAATGCAACAAGTTTTAGATCATTTGCCCTTCCTTTACTAGAATGCTGTTCTCTGGTGTGGTTTTCTGCTTCTGCCAGAGATTTATTTCTTTTAAACAGAGTGGTTCATGGCAGTAGGTTTGTTTCTTAATAGCAGCAGTTATGACTTGGATCATCAATGGGTGGTCTCTTGTTTGTCACTTTTTCATAAGCTGTATTTCAACAGATATCTTTCACAATCACAATTCATTCCTGATCCCTGTATCTGCTGGGAGAAACTAGATTCACTCAACAGCAGCACCAACATGCAGTAAATGTGCCTCGCTATTGAACTTTTCATGTCCAGAGGTCCTTTATTCCTCACATCGCTGGACTGTGAAACAGCCTCCTGAAGATGGTGTGCAATTTGAACTTCAGAAGTTCAAGCAAACATGTAATGCATTACTACCCTAATGCTATTCTCCTTGCATTTTAATACATTCTTATTTATTTAAGTTACTTTTTCTTTTTTTAATAAGTTGATCTCTTCTTTATGTATTTAACCTTACCTCCTCTTACTTCTTCCTAAAGAACACCATATTCTTTTGGAAGCTTGAATTTCAAGTCAATGGCCCCTGTGGGCTTGTTCCATATGAAGAGGTTTCTCTCTGAATAATAATAATAATAATAATAATAATAATAATAATAATAATAATAATAATAATAATCAGTAATATAATAATAATAATAATAATTATAATAATAATAATAATAGCAGAACAACCCCTAGCATTGTATCACAAACCACCATGCGCCCAAATGGATGACCACAGGGAGAACATCCTTAGTACAGAGAGACATGAACAAGGAAATATAGCAAGTAACTACAGACCTATCACCTGCCTACCAATAATGTGGAAGTTACAAACAGGTATCATCAGTGAAAGGCTATGCAACTACCTAAAGGATACAAACACCATCCCCACCAACAGAAAGGCTGCAGAAGGAAGTGTAGGGGCACAAAAGACCAGCTCCTGATAGACAAAATGGTAATGAAGAATAGTAAGAGAAGGAGAACAACCTAGGCATGGCATGGATTGACTACAAGAAAGCTTTGACATGATACCCCACATGTGGCTAATAGAATGCCTGAAAATATATAGGACAGAGGAAAACACCATCAGCCTCCTAAAAATACAAATGTGCAACTGGAATACAGTGCTTACAAGCGCTGGGATAAGACTAGCAGAGGTTAACGTCAGGAGAAGGATCTTTCAAGGTGACTCACTGTCCCCACTACTCTTCGTACAGCCATGATTCCCATGACAAAAGTACTGTAGAAGATGGATGGTGGCTAACAGCTCAAGAAAGGAGGCAACAGAATTAACCATCTGATGTTCATGAACGACATCAAGCTGTATGGTAAGAGCATCAAGGAAGCAGATACCCTAATCCAGACTGTATGGATTTTATCTGGAGACATCAGGATGGAGTTTGAATAAAAAAATGCCCCTTGGTCAAATAGAAAATGGCAAAGTGACAAAGACTGAAGGGATAAAGCTACCAGAAGGGAATAGTATCAAACGCATAGATGAGACACGATACAAATACCTGGGAATAATAGAAGGAGAGGGGATATAAAACACCCAGATATGAAGGATACAATCAGGAAAGAATATATGCAGAGACTTGAAGGATATATTCAAGTCAAAACTCAATGCTGGAAACATGACGAAAGCCATAAACACATGGGCAGTACAAGTAATCAGATACAGAGCCGGAGTAGTGGAGTGGATGAAGGCTGAACTCTGCATCACAGACCAGAAAACTAGGAAATGCAAGACAGTACACAAAGCACTACACCCAAGAGCAAATAGAGAGACTATACATAACACAAAACAAAGGGGGAGAGGTTACTAAGCATAGAGGACTGTGTCAACATCGAGAGCAGAGCACTGGGACAATATCTGAAAACCAGTGAAGACGAGTGGCTAAGGAGTGCATGGGAAGAAGGACTGATAAAAGCTGACGAAGACCTAGAAATATACAGAGACAGAAGAATGAAAAACAGAACAGAGGAATGGCACAACAAACCAATGCACGGACAGTACGAGACAGATTAAAGAAATTGCTAGTAATGAAACATGGCAATGCCTAAAGAGGCGAGAACTTAAGAAGGAAACATATGGAATGCTAACAGCGACACAAGATCAGGCCCTAAGAACCAGACGTGTCCAAAGAACAATAGATGGAAATAACATCTCACCCATATGCAGGAAGTGCAACATGAAAGACGAGACCATAAACCACATAGCAAGCTTAATGTCCACCACTTGCACAGAACCAGTACAAAATGAGGCATGATTCAGTAGCAAAAGCCCTCCACTGGATCCTGTGCAAGAAACACCAGCTAGCTTGCAGTAATAAGTAGTATGAACACTAACCTGAGGGAGTGATAGAAAACGATCACAAAGAGCTGGATCCTGTGCAAGAAACACCAGCTAGCTTGCAGTAATAGGTGGTACGAACACTACCCTGAGGAGTGATAGAAAACGATCACAAAGAGCCTCTGGGACTGTGGTGTCAGGAGAGATAGGTGATACGTGCCAACAGACCAGACGTGAAGTTGATTGACAAAATCAAGAAGAAAGTATCATTCACTCATGTGGCAATACCTAGGGGCACCAGAGTACATGAGAAAGAAAGAGAAAAAACTGATAAATATCAAGACCTGAAAACAGAAATAAGGATATGGGATATGCCAGTGGAGACTGTACCCATAATCATAGGAACACTAGGCACAATCCAAAGATCCCTGAAAAGGAATCTGGAAAACTAGATGCCAAAGTAGCTCCAGGACTCCTGCAGAAGAGTGTGCTACTAGAAACAGTGCACATAGTGAAAAAGTGATGGACTCCTAAGGAGGCAGGATGCAACCCAGAACCCCACACTATAAAACCATCCAGTCAAATAGGATTAACTGAGATAAAAAAATAATAATAATAATAATAATAATAATAATAATAACAATAATTAATAATAACCTTAATAATAATATGAAGGAGTAGACCTCTTTAAACAGGTCTTATTAAAAAATGGCTATTATGCAAATTTATCTTATATAGTGTTTTTCAGGCTCAGCGATGTTAGCAAAAATTACTGATATTCATGAAGGTTATACATGTACGGAATAAACTTTTATTAAAATATCCAATGGGAAATCGTTTGTCTGTTTACAAACACATTCTGATGTCACAGTGGATTACAAAAATCTCGTTGGATATCCTCAACTGAGTTGAGGAGCTGGTTGCAGAAGGCTGTTGAAAACAGGTGCTTAATGTGTTTTAGTGTTTATACAAATGTCAGCTCTAGCCCTTCAAAACCATGATCTTCTAACAGTTTAATCTTCAGCCTCCTCTCTCATCCAAGTCGTGTTTTGGTTTTGTACAAGATCAATCAGTAATCTGAGGATGAAGAGAAGAATTTAATCCTACTTGCAATCTGGATCATCTTCACGCTCAGGGGATCGCTAGTTCTTTGTCATCCTGGCAAATAATCCTCAAGACTTTAGAAGGAGCCTGATATATGTAATGTTGAGTGTTGGTTCCCTTCCCAATTCATTTGCAATGCTAAACAATCCACTAGTGGCATCTGTTTCTTTTGCCCGGTCAATTATTTCCTCCATGAATCTGTGATTTCCTATCTTTTCTTGTTATTCTCTGACTTATTCAACAAGTCCTGGCATTCATTAAAGATAGTACCCACTTTTCCTTTAAGGCCATCTTGAGAAAGCATGTTTTCAGTCTTTAATGTTGCTAACTCAGAGTAAATATCCGAGATTGAGGCAGAGTAAAATTTAATACCACGTTAAATTTCTTTCTGTCAACATCCTACTCCTAGGGGGCTACAATGGGTTAAATATTTAGAAAACAAGGCTGCCTGATTTCTGTCTGTATTTTGAATAACCAGATGTATATTTTTGAAGAACAGGGCTGACATTCGATGATGTTTTTGAAAAAAATGTTAGCATGTTCTTTATATTTATCCTGAAATTGTCCCTTTGTAGAAGAACTCTATGCTCAGGGCATCGGGAGAGGTTCCTGACAGTACCATCTATCGATGTAACCTGATAGATTCTTTCATATCCAGGTAACCCTCCTGCCCCCAAAAATCATCAGTCAGATTCCTGCCCCGACATACCAGTTGGCTAAGAGGTTTTGTCCTTTTATCATGTTCCGAGAAGCCACAGTCTGAAGTCTTCCAGAGAGTTCCTGAACCTAAGAGCTGTTAGAGCTGCTGGAAATTGTAATTTTTTGGATGTGGAGTCCTCTTACCAATTTCCCTGTCGATGAGACCATCCAAATGATCTTGGACAGTGTGTAAGGGACCCCACCACCCCATCCCTGAACATCCCTGAAATGCCCTCCGCACCCTCCTGGTAATCTGGTACCAAATGGTTAAAATGCCCCTTTCTCCAACCATCGTGGGCCAATGTACACCCAGATGACGGGGTGGCGATGGGTTCTCCCTCGAGTCCTGTTTACATTTCTATATGGGCACTGGAGCAAAGGGTTTTTGAAGATATACGCCAACCAAGGATGTACGAAAAGCGCTACACTGACAACACCTTCGTCAGCGCCAATTCAAGAGGAGATCAAAAACCTGAGGCGTGCGTCATTTCACAACCATAGCTGCCTCAGTTTCACGATCGAGCAGAGCCAAAACTGCTGCCTCCCCTTCCTTGAAGTCCTTGTGGAACAGAGGACCTCTTTCTATACGTGGTCTTTTCAAAACACATGAACCTGGGCATGTGCCTGAACGGGGCGAGCGAGTGCCCCGAGAGGTATAAGCGCTCCACCATCAGCGCCTTCGCCAGAGGGCCCTCTCACACTGCTCCTCCTGGAACGACACTCCACGGAGAAATAGAACGTGTTGCCCAAACCCTCGTCGACAATGGACACCCAAACCGGGATATAGAAGAATCTATCACAGAACATCGATAGATGGTACCGGCAGAACCTCGCCCTGCTGCCCTGAACGCACGAGCTCTTCTACAAAGGACAATTTCACCATAAATATAAAGAAGACAAATGCGCCCTCAAAAACATCATCAAGAATAATGTCACCCTGTTGACTCTGCAAAAATTAAATCTGGTTATTTATTAAGAAGAGCAAAAAGACCAGCAGCCTGGTTATGAAAAACAACCCAGCCCCCTCAGCAGGACCCCTTGAAGGAAACCAACGTGGTATACCAGTAGAAATGCCCTGTCCGAGGATGCCTCCAGTTCTTACATCGGTATGACCACCATGCGTTTCTCCAAGAGGATTTCCTGCCACGCCAAAGAGGGGCTATCTTTAATCATGCCAGGACCGTCCATAACCAGAGAATAGCAAGAAAAGACATAATCACTAACATTGAAATAATTGACCAAATTACCAGACCACTGTTGCCTTCACCTCTTGGAAGCATTGCACATTGGGAAGGAGAAACCAACACTCAACATTACGCAAGAAACCTTTCTCCTCCCCACGGCAGCCAGGAGACATGCACCGAGCTTTCCCCATAAAGCGCACGAGCAAATCAAAATTCGCATCCGAGGATCGAAATTCTTCTTTCATCCTCAGCACTACAACGCCGCTCAACGCAAAGACGAAACCAAACTTCGACTTGGATGAGAAGGCTCCACCCGAGGGTACATGCCCCAGGCAGACAATCATAATTCAGCACTGATCAAGACCCACCCCTATAAGTACCAACCCGAGCACCTCGTTTCTTCAGACCTTCTGCAACCACGTCCAGAGGATGACCAACGAACTGGTCGAAACATGTCGACGGTACCTAGAATAGAACCTGAACCCAGACAAATGATTTCTGATTGGATATTTTAATAAAAGACTTCCAATTTCCAAACACTGTCCTTTTCCAACATGAATATCGGCCAGTTACTGACTAACATCGCTGAGCCTGAAAAACGAATCATAAGGAGGATAGAGAAGACACTATATAAGATAAATTTCATAATACAGCCATCCTTTTTAATAATAATAATAATAATAATAATAATAATAATAATAATAATAATAATAATAATGTTTCAACTTCACTTTTGCAAAATATTTGCTTCTCCCTTGGTTTCTAAATTTTGTGTTTAGCACCTTTACTTTTTTTGGCTCTAGTAGAATTCCAGTATGTGTATGCTTCTCCCATTTTCATTCTCCAAAGCTAAATTTCATAAACATCCTCAAAACTAGCTGTCCATTCTGACGAGGTCATTGATTCCTAAGGTCTTATGCAGATTTCAACAGATTTGTCAGTGGTGATTGCAAAAACCATTTCCAAGTGCATGGAATCCAAATCTAGGGATAAGTATTTAACCAAAAGCTCTATGAAAGAGATTCACTTTCCATGCATGAAGTTTTGCTGAGTTTTTTCATTCACTTTTGGCAATGCATCTCATAACCTTTGCAAAATTCAGTGCATGTGCTGTCAAGGAGAAAATTATATATATACCTACAAAAGTGGTCCATGTCACATTGGTCAATCTTAAGAGTCCCTATTTTCCTATGGTTGTAGCATCTCAACAGGTGACGGGTACCGTGGCTAATATTATATTTGGCAATAAATACTGATGGGATTTCAACAACTCTAATTGTGGAGCTTCTATTCACAAGATTCTGACAAAGCAAATTTTTAAAAATTCCTATAAAGTTCACCCAACTTCAGATGAGGATATTCATAATGAAAAGATCAGTCGCCAGAAATATGTGATGATCAAAAAACTACACTGATTACAATGACAGGTTGATTACCACTGCTTCCCCTTCAATTTATACTGTCAAAAATAAACAGCAGCAGTTTACTTTCCATGTATACTTTTTCAGATGTTCAGTAAATATGAAAGCATACCAGGTAACACTGTAAGACAATATATGAAACATTATGAGCCTTGCTATAAACCAATCATGGGTGCTTTTTGTGTATGGACAAGTTCAAAACTGCATGCAAAATTCCAGGAAATATACTGTGTCATTTCAATGTCATTACCTTGAAATAATCTGCATCTTGATGAAAGTTTCTGGTTAAATTATTGATAACAGCATCCAGATTTTCAGCTGCTTTATAAGTCTCTGGAGATACCTAAAAGAAGATAAACACAAAATCACTCACATTTATCAAGAAAGGAGTGGTATAAATATACATTCTACATCTACAAGCTTTTCATCAATAACTGCTGGAAAATGAAAACAAATCAGATAACAGTTTAAAATACAAAAATTTTTTGCTAATGACATAAACTTACATGAATCCTGACTAAAACTAACTGATATATAAGAGGTGCTTAATAATGATTAAGTGGACATGTACTGCTGGTTTATTGGGAAAGCTGGTTGCTTATAAAGCGGCGTAAGTTCATACAAAGGCATACAATAGGGATACAGGTGACCTGAGGTCAATTGTTTATTAATGTGACACAGGACAGGTAAATACAAATAACATGAAAAGTTAAATTACAAGAATTGACACACTAATACTCTGACACATGTACAAAGTAAACAAGATAAATAAATCAGTAATAGATATGTATTTACATAGATAAAAATGTGGCTGTTTTATGACCCAGGCTTGTAGGAAGGCAACCAGAGAAAACGGGAGGTTCACCATAGAAAACCCTTTGAGCGGGACTTTACAGATAGGTTAATAAGTAGTGATGGAAATGCACTAAAGAAATAGCACCATTATAGGATTTCATTTTCTCTCAAAATTCAATATACATATACATACACACATACATAATATATATATATATATATATATATATATATATATATATATATATATATATATATATATATATATATATATATATATATATATATATATAGTATATATAATATATATGTATATAATATACATACAGGCAGTCCCCGGTTTACGATGGTTGCGGCTTACGACATTCTGAGGTTACGACGCTTTTCAAATACATTCATCAGAAATTATTTCCTGGTTTACGACGCATGTTCCAGGGTTACGACACACCGTACACCGATCAAACAGAAGATATATGGCTCCAAAACAGCAGAATAATCAAAATTTGGAGATTTTTTGGATGAAAAACTCAATAAAAATACAGTTTACATCATTTTCAATACACCTAAAGCATTAAAAGTAAGGTTTTCTTAGGATTTTTGACGATTTTTTCGGTTTATGATGATTCTTGTTTATGACACGGCATAGGAAAACGGAACCCCATCGTGAGAAACTGTATATACATACATATATATATATATATATATATATATATATATATATATATATATATATATATATATATATATATATATATATATATATATATATATATATATATTATATATTATATATATATATATATATATATATATATATATATATATATATATATATATATATATATATATATATATATATATATATATATATATATATATATATATATATATATATATATATATATATATATATATATATATATATATATATATATATATATATATATATATATATATATATATATATATATATATATATATATATATATATATATATAAAATACCCTCTATGTTTGAAAATTAGAGCCCCCTCCACAGAACAAATGGAAAGTTATGAAGTTTTCTGCTATAGCCTATCTCCAAGAACATTATTTTAAGTTTCTATTAAGCTATTTTTCATTTTACATTTCTTGTATTTTTCAGACTGGAGTGACGGAGTTAGATACAGCCATGGTTAACGACTCTGGAGGAAATTGGATGGATTGACCGAATCCGGGCTATAACCTTCAGAGAGGCCAGGGATGCTGGCACATCCTTCATTTCATGTTCCTGGATAGCTAAATACATTAAATAAAAGAGATGAATCCTTTGTTAAAAGAAACTGGAACAAAAATCCATATGACTGTCATCACAAAAAGAGTGAGAATCTTGAAAGGCCTGAAGTCCTTTCTCAGGAGTCAAAAGACATCATAGCTGAGGTAGTGGGTAGACCAAGAAAGTCTTTACGTAAATTGGCACTTGAACTAGAAACAAAAAGGGGAAAGAAGAGAAGTTATAGTGCTGTACATCGTGAGTTGAAATAATCTGGTATCAAGCCATTTCATGTTGTCTGCAAGCCCAACATCACTCAGCAACAGAGAGAAGACCGTGCATGGTTTTGTGGTTCATTTCTTGAAGACTGGGCTGAAGCCGACTTTCTCCATGTTGCCGCATCAGATGAATTCTTCATTTACATTCAGGAAGCCAAATCATAAAAATGACATCATTTGGGCTGCAAAGTTGGATGATATCAACGATGACGTGTCCTATCGCCAAGTTGTGAAATTTTCTGAATGTTTGGGAATTTTTCTCTGTTTCACAGCCAAATGGTTAATGTGGATCATCAAAGAAAAAAATTTTAGTCATGGAATGGCAAATACTTCAGAGAAACTGTGCTTACTGGTGGAGTATTTCTTTCCTCAGAGATCCTGAAAATGTGTTATCTGTTGAAGTCGCATTTTTGCATGATAAGGCACCATGTTTCAAGGCTCTTCAGACACAGGAGCTGCTTTGAAAAAGTGGTATCGATTTCTTCTCGCCAAGTGAATTTCCAGGTAGCTCCCCTGACCTTAATGTGTGTGAAAACACTGGTAGTATCTTAAAAGATCATGTTGAAGCACGCACAGTGAACTATGATTGTATAGCAAGCCTCGACAACCTGCAAAGAGAGGTGACCGAAGTGCTCAGGGAATTGGAGTTTGAGTCTCAGTATTTTTGCGATTTGCTGAAATCATGCCCCTCAAGAATGCAGGCTGTGGTACAGGCAGATGGAGGCCACACAAAATATTAAATACTCAGAGAGAAACTTAAATAAATACCTGTTCTGAATTGCGTCGTAAACCGGGGACTGCCTGTATGTATACTATATACATATATATTATATATATTATATATATTATATATACTATATATATATATATATAGTATATATATATATATACTATATATATTTATGAACAGAGGTTTGATCTCACTTATTCCGAGACATTGTGTGATAGCAGTAACGTGAGCAAACGGCATCGTAGTTATATCTTTCCCTAACTAAAATCTAAGGACTACTGGAATGAGATACTAAGTACAAAACTAAAACCCTTTATTGACAAAATCAACGAAAATAACCTCTTAAAAATTACGAAGCATGAAATCCAATGTTTCACATAACTATCAGAAAATCTTCTAAGGAAATAGTGCTCAAAATCATAAACCCCAATTACAGAAAATAACTCATCTGTCAAAACATGAACACGTCAATCAATTAAAACAGGTCATCTCAAATGTCACACCACTCTCATCCTTGTAGGAGGGAGAGAGAGAAAAGAGGAATAGGAATGGAGTGGAACAGAAATACTCCACAAGTCCTCTGGGACAGTCTCCATGTGAAAATCACTCACATCTTCAGACACACAAGAATCGGATCTCACAAGTCATGCCCATTTACAACCCATTCATCAACAACCACTAATAAATGTCTATACCCATAAGCAGATTCTGAGAAATTACCCAGAACATCCATATGCACTCTCTGAAATGGCCTTATGTGGTACGATATGAACCCAAACGACACAACACTGTCGAATATGGCTTATTCGCATTGCAAACAGCACACTTCTTCACAAAGGCTTCTACTGCGGAAAACATATTTTTCCAAAAGAACTTTGACCTGACGTTTTCATACGTCCTTGTCCACACCTAAAATGAGGAGAACCAAATTTACAATGTACAATGTCTAGAACTTGTGGTACTAGACTCTCTGGCACGATGATTTGTGTAATCTCACCCATGCTTCGAGTACTTCTTAGTTATACTTAAACTTTCCTCACCAATAAATTATTCTCAACTCTAGACCAGAAAAAGGCAACTTATACCCTTTCTTCGGTGAAACTCCCCTAAGAAATGCCTTAGCATCTGACAACAATTTATCCTCATCTTGCTTTTGTTCGATAGCAAGCCTATGTCCCAAGTGACATTTTCACCAGTAATATAACACACAGCGTTACCCTCAATATCACTGAACAACAATCTCTTCCGAGACTGCCGACTTGTATTTCTCTCCGGTATGCACTGTAGAAACGTGTATGTCCTCTACATGCGATCTCTCAGAACTACTAATAGCAGAGACATTAGACACCAAATATTTATCTTTCTCCCACACAGGATTCGTGTGTATTTCCTCATCCTCAACTGGAAAATATCTGCTCAATGCATCTGCAACCACATTATGCTTACCTTCAATGTATTTGAGGTTTGCATCAAAATCTCTCAATGTTAGGAACCAACGATTCTCTTGGGCGACAAATTTGGCTTATTAAAAAGCTCTAACAACGGTTGATGACCTGTAAAAATCTCAACTTTATTTCCCAACAACAACATCTTAAAATGAACAAGGCTAGAGACGATCATGAACTTAGCCTCCTTGTCCACAACTGACATCAGCCTTTCAAATTACTACCACGCGTTTTGAACTTTCTGCTATAAAAAGCAATTGGGTGTAATTTCTCAAATTTCTGCATCAAACACGCACCTATACCTTCCTGACTGACGTCATTTTCACTAAGGTGAACGGTTGACTAAAATCTGGAAACTTCAAAACTGGTGGGTTCACCAAAGCGTTCTTAAGCTTCTCAAAGCTAATTGCTGACTATCACCCCAAACAAACTTAACGCCTTCTCGTAACAAATCTGTCAATGGAGACGCTATTGTAGAAAAATTCCGCACAAAACGGAAAGAAACCAACATACCTAGGAACGAACGAATCTGTTTCTGGTTTTGGGAACTGGAAAACTCACCATGGCTTTAACTTTCTCATCATTCATTCTGACTCCTCTTTAGTCAGTCAAAAAAAAAAAAAGAAGTTCACTTCTCCCAAGGCCAAGCTATAAAAGGCCACAAAAAAGACCCTGGAAAAGTGCTTCTCA
Organism: Macrobrachium rosenbergii; assembly: GCF_040412425.1. Classification (NCBI taxonomy): domain Eukaryota; kingdom Metazoa; phylum Arthropoda; class Malacostraca; order Decapoda; family Palaemonidae; genus Macrobrachium; species Macrobrachium rosenbergii. Next base: position 49,473,549 of record NC_089796.1, read on the forward strand.
GGCACAGAGAGAGAAAAGAGAAATTCGTTTCCACCCTCTTTGCACATGCATCAAGGCCTGATGACGCTTACAGAAAAAAATGCTAACACCAAACCTCCGCTCCTCTGTGTCTCCAACGCAAAAACTGCTGGATCAACACTTCCCTTTGTCCAAACGGAAAGTGTCACTCAAGCAAATAAAGCGCTCTGCCCATACTACACACACATACCCACACGCAATATTGCAGTAACTAAAAACCAAGAAGTGCATTCACACTTGTGCAAAAACTGTTTTGCACCCCGCAACTCATAAATATCACGTGAGGATACTACCCAAATATTAAAGTTCCCAGAAATAACCCAACAACCAAATATCACCCTTACATAATACACACCGATGCGTACGCAGAATTGCTATAAAAAAAGAAAAATACAACACACCATAATACGCCCAGCGCTTCACTAGACGTGGCAAAGCAAGTAAGACGCCCGCCAAACTCGTGACATACTTACTATGTCACCGTGGTGATGACGTAACACACTCGTTGCAAACAGAAACATTAGTCAAAACTCAACGACAAAACACACAGTTGTCCCTATCACCAGTTACAACACAACGAAAAGGACAATTTTACATTAACACAACCAAAAAATAACATCACAACACTTACGTTAGCAGCGCCAATGAGAATTTCCATTTCCACTTAAGAGAGAGAGAAACTAAAAACATCAAAATTACTATATTCACGTGTTTTAACATGCGATAGTGGTCTTAATATCGCAATTATTGCACAATATCACTGTTTTTACCCCCTACCCAAAACACTAAATACAAAACACTAGCTAGCGAGATAGACGCCATGGCTCGCCTATAAAACAACTGCTGACTCCCACAAAAAATATCCTGAGATGCCAACACTAATTTATATCTCTTCGAAACGTATACATGCCTAATTATTTAACACTCTTCTAACTGCCCTAACTATCTTATATGCTACCTTTTACGCTACCTTTACGCTGCACCAAAAACTGTAAAGGCCCTTTCTGAGCCCATACTTGATTTAAGTCTCTGTTTTATGAACAGAGGTTTGATCTCGCTTATTCCGAGACATTGTGTGATAGCAGTAACGTGAGCCGGCATCATAAGTTATATCTTTCCCTAACTAAAATCTGAGGACTACTGGAATTAGATACTAAGTACAAAACTAAAACCCTTTATTGACAAAATCAACGAAAAATAACTTAAATAATAAAAATTACGAAGAATGAAATCCAATGTTTCACATAACTATCAGAAAATCTTCTAAGGAAATAATGCTCCAAAATCATAAACCCCCAATTACAGAAAATAACTCATCTGTCAAAACATGAACAACGTCAATCAATTAAAACAGGTCATCTCAAATGTCATACCACTCTCATCCTCGTAGGAGGGAGAGAGGAAAGGAATAGGAATGGAGTGGAACAGAAATACTCCACAAGTCCTCTGGGACAGTCTCCATGTGAAAATCACTCACATCTTCAGACACACATGATATCGGATCTCACAAGTCCGATTCAACAATGGTTCCTCCCATTATATTCATTATGTAACGCACGAACGAACATACTTTGTATGACATCATTCGAGGTCAAAGATACTGTCGGCAAGACACGCCTCTGTATTTCAAGGCGTTAAATACCATATACATACCATACATTATTAAGAAGTATCCTTCAAAAATAGATTTTTGTAACTGGTTCAGCTTTAGAACGTTCTTTGCTGAAAACATTTTGCAGTAAAATTGTGTCTTGTCACCAAGGTGGTTTCTTGACCCTTGTGGTATGAGAATGTTTCAGCAGTTTCACTATCTGCTGCGTGTAGTGAAAATGGACCCTATAATATGCTGACCCAACTTTTCAAAGGTCACCTACCTATCCTTATATTTTGTAGACATATATATATATATATATATATATATATATATATATATATATATATATATATATATATATATATATATATATATATATATATATATATATATATATATATATATATATATATATATATATATATATATATATATATATATATATATATATATATATATATATATATATATATATATATATATATATATATATATATATATATATATATATATATATATATATATATATATATATATATATATATATATATATATATATATATATATATATATATATATATATATATATATATATATATATATATATATATATATATATATATATATATATATATATATATATATATATATATATATATATATATATATATATATATATATATATATATATATTTTTATAAATATTACTGCTGTTCGCCCTCGATGTATTTAGGTGTAGGAATATTAGTCCAATTGACCTCGACAGAGAACATCTCTGTCCCACGATAGGCTAGGCAATTTAAAAATAACAATCACCAGTTAGACAAATGGCGCCGATAGGCTGGAAAGTTTGTAAACAAAATATGCTAGGGCATTAGGGACCTAAGCCTCAGAGAGGGTTTACGCTCAATGACCCCTAGTTATGGTGGCCCTTAAGCTTTATTCTATGCATTCGACGATGCCTTTGTCAAGGTCGGATTGCCCGAGCGGTATAAGCCCTCCTCTGGCGGAACTGCAGCGAGGTCGGGTCAGAGAGATCCCAGCGAGTCACGGAACCAGGGTGACGCTGCGACCACGTGCCCGAACGATATTCTTTGTTCTTTATTACTTTTCTCCTACGTCTATCTTAATTAGTGAATTGGGAAGACTGCCAGAATACGACTCCTGAGGTCCCTCGTTTGCGCAGCGACTCGACATTCACGGTAAGTCCGATTCTTGTTGAAGCTTCGTCGATTGACTAGTACTTTTCTGTATTTCACATTTTTTTCTTTGTTTTCTTCCTTCAGCCACCACTTAGTGTATATGTGTTTACGAAGTCTAGATTAAGCCTAATTATTATATTGTTAGCTTCAACCCCATTATTCCAGTAAAATACCTAGGATTTAGGTAAGCAAAATCAGGTTAAATCTCGATGCTTTGTATGCCTCGCGTCCGAATGTTTGGGAGAACCGTTGCGTTTAAAATCAAATTCATCTCAAATATTCTTTGTTAAGGTTAATAACCCTTAACTGGCGACCTTTGGCTAATTAACGTCTGTCTTTGAGGTTAACTTTTGGCTTCAAGTGGCAGGTTACGTGTAATCTTGGTTTGCAGGGCCGTAAAAATTACGTAAATTGAATAATACATGATCAACCAAGACCCTCACACGTAACATTGGCGACCTTGCGTAGAATCTAAAGTACATTTTAGAGAAAGAATCTGGAGAAAAGGAAATTAAAATTACATTAATTCCAAAAAAAAAAAAAAAAATAAAAGTCAGATATTGAACTCCATTTCATTCTTCCAAACAAGGAACGAGGCATAATAATAAGCAGTAAAGAGAATAGTTATAATAACAAGTGTAGCGAGAATTAGCTGTAGGTAAGAAGGGACTCGAGAGCAGAGCGAATCACAATTTATAACGTTTAAGACAAGGGCATTTTACCGTGTTCGGATCGTGAATCAAGTCGTTCAAGTAACGAATTCAAAGGCCGAAAAAGCGGAGCCCAGTTCATATACACAAAGTAATGTAGAAATCGCGTCGGCAATTCCGATCGTTATTGTTTGCATATAGCGGGAATCATTCAAAACCGTGTCAGTGAAGTAGCAAACGAACTGAAATAGTAATTTTACAATAAAATACCGTTCAACAACGTAAATTTACGCAGGCAGGCTAGCATTTCTCTTTTCATTCTTTTGTTTAATGTCCGGTGAGAATACGATAACAAAAGACAAAGTTGTTTGGTAATTTAGTTTTCCATCCGTAACGTAAAACGCTATGCATGATTGGTATATTTAAAGTAAAATCTGGATACCTGCATTTGTTTTATGGGTTGTTTTGAATTTGTTAAAAAGAAAATACCCGCCATCTTGGATTCCTCCGCCGTGTTCGTTGTTTTGAAATTGTTCGAACTGTTTGTGAGAGAACGGCCATTTTGGGTGTTCCTTCGCCAGCCAGAGGTTGTTTTGAAATTTAGGCCTAACGGGACTTTTCCGCCATCTTAAGACCTTGTTATTGTCATCCTGTTGTGACCACTCTGGGGCATTTTTTTTTTTTTGCTTTTCGTAGTGAACCCACCTCCTAATATCTTAGCTAGACAAAAAAAAACAAAAAGATAATTTAGGCAGGGAAAGATAGGCCTTAGTTAGGAGTAATAACAAGTTCCTATACGAATACCTACTATAAAAAATCATATAAAGAAAATTTAAAATTTTTACGATAAACTTTTGTGACGTCGGCTCCCGGAAAATTAAGATAATAAAGTAATCCCTAAGGAAGCCAAGACGACGCATCTATATCATTTTATTAAGATCCATGCCATTGTGCATGTATAAAATCTTTGTTTACATGTTCTCAAGCAGCAAGAAATTTGATTGAAAATCTAAGATCCATGCCAAGTGTAAGAAAAAAGAACGGCCGACACTAGGCTAATTAATTCGAATACAATAAACCAAATAAAAGAAACACCTCTGTCCCACAATAGATGAGGACAAGTTAAGAGTAATTACAATACAGTGATAAACTGTCGGTCACGAGTGAGGCCTGCTATCCAGACCGAAGCAAACAGTAGTTTTCACCCTCTGAAAAAAGAAGGGGCCAGCACTGGGGCCGGTACTGGGACCAGCCACTCACGAGGATCTTTAAAGAAAAAAAAAACCCAAATTCACTTTATTCCACAGTGCCAATAATTTGCAGCACTGTCATCACTTGAATAGCTTACTTCTCTCTCTCTCTCTCTCTCTTTTTACCTTCCCTTTCTCTCTCATTCGATTGTTGCACTCTGCAGGGGTGTAGAGTGCCTTTCCTCCCATATAGCCTAGTTGGACTCCAGTAGAGGGTCCCTAGGAACACATTGGCACCATAAGTGCCACTAAAGAAAAAAAATAAATAAAACAAAACAAAAGGGAACACAGAAGAGAAGGTTCTTCTGGGACCTAACCTGCACCAGTGCCTAGGGATACTGAGTGCCACCAGTGTGACCTGTACACGGCACACCCAAACTACAGTGCCACCTTTTGAAAGGGTGCCACGTCATTGAAGAGACACTTCCTCGCTGCCCAAGTGCGCCCACTCGACCGGTTAGACGCCCTTCCCCACCAGAACCATGGCAGCAGAGCATTATAAAACTTTCCTGGGGCTGGGGACGGCGGCAGGTCTCACCGGCTCGGAACTTACTACCTGGGTTAAGGAGCAAGTGGACGACTTGGCCAAGCGGGAGAAGGAAGAAAGACTCGAGCAGAGGAAGTATGAAGCCGAGCAGAGGGAAGTATGAAGAAGAACGAAGGTGTATGACCGAGCAAAGGCAGTATGAAGAGGAAAGAGAAGAAAGAAGGAGACAGCATGAGTTAGCCTGCAAGGAAACTGAGTTAGCCCTAAAGGAGAAGGAGCTCGAGCTTGAGAGAGCGAAAATGGAGAATGCCGAAGCTATGGCTAGCCATCAAGCCTCCAGTCCTACACCTGCTGCATCAAACGCTCCAATTTCGAGCATCAATTCCCTAGTCCCCAAGTGGACTGAGGACGAGCCAGAAGCATGGCTGGAGGAGATCGAGGCTCTTTTCGATAACTACAGCACCACGGAGACGGAGAGAGCCTTAATACTAGCCAAGCATATGGAGGAAAAGCCAAGGCAGCGCTTCGCTCACTGGAGAAGAGCCAGAGAGGCAACATGGCGGAAGTTCGTAGAGTCATTACAAAGGCCTACGAGATAACCCCAGAAAAATGGAGACAACGGTTCCGAGGTCTTGCCAAGGAAGTCGGCTGGTCTTGGACGGAATGGGCATGTCACAAAACCCAGTCCGGTGCGCGCTGGTTCGACTCCTTGGCCTGCACGACGTTTGAGGATCTTTTCAATCGGACCATGCTAGAAGACCTTTTCCAATGTGTGCCAGGGCCCCTTGCAGTATATCTTAACGATAAACAGCCCTCCACACTTATGGAAGCTTGTCGCATGGCTGATTCGTGGGAAACCTTTCAATCAGTCGCATAGCACCTCTCAGAAGCGAATCATCCCTCCGCCTACCTCTCGAACTCCACTCGCCGAAGAATGGACTGCCTAGCAAGACCCTGTGCAACTATTGCAAGAAGGGGGCCACGCTGAAGCTGAGTGCCGATACAAACTCGGCACTAATAAGCAGCCTAACCCTACCAGCCAGAACTCCGCTCCCGATTCATCCGCTCAGCCCTCTCCTCCAACAGTTACTGCAGGCCACCGAGCCCATCCAAAAGGCCCGTGCAGATCCTGTGGGGCTGCTAGCCACTACAATGCTGGATCTCCGGCCTGTCCACATCATGTCCCCACCACCAAATTTGTCAACCTAATCAGCACTTCATTTTCTGCGGCTGGTCCACACCGGATCCTTTACCCCCGAGAGACTGGAAACCCAGTTCATCTCGGTGGCCCCTCTTCAGAGCACTAGCCTGCCCGTGACCCTTCCGGTCACAGTAGACACTGCGGGCAGACATTAGCCTGATCACTAGGGCCCAAGTGCCAGCCGGTGCCATGGTTGACGAAGAAACCCGGGGAAATGAAGTGGATAGAGGGCCACACCATTACCGTTCCTACTGTCCAACTCCAGGTAATGACACCTTGGGGCACGATACCCCACCGCCTTGGCGTGGTAGGTGGAATTCGGCCCGGAGTGGTCTTCTTGTTGGGTCGGGATCTTCTCTGCGAAGCCCGTCACCAACGCCACTCCGCAGCCACGTTACCTCCTCCACAGAGGCCACATGTAAACCTCTCAACCATGACAAACCTCCACCTTCCGCCCACCAAAGTGGTCCACGGAAGGGGCGCCACCCAACCTATTTCAGGCCTAGCCCTCTCCAATCGCGAAGGGCTGGCCCACCAAGAGGTCCTCCCCCTCCGCGAAGAGAGATTCAGGAGGAGCAGTACCGCTGCAGGACGTGCAAGCGGGCAGACCACTCCACAAATTGGGAGGGCTGCCCAACCAAGCAACGCCCAGCGGACGCCCCCGAACAAAACTCACCGAGAGGCTACGATCTCCCGCTGGGGCAGGAATCTCTGCCGCAGCCAAACCCAAGTCGTCCGAGAGGTATTGCACCTCGGACCCCTTGTCAGGCATGCCTGACCTCAACTGCTGCCAGTGCCACTTGCGAGCACTGAGCAGTGCCAGACTCCGTCCGCCACGGACGTTGAGCTACCAATGGAAAAGGCCCCTATGCCGGGTCTAAATCATGAGGTGAATCCTCCTCCGGGAGATTTAGGATTCCCCATGCAGTTGATCATCGCGACTGGAGAGCCTCCAGCACCGAAACTTCTTCTTTGCAAGATTCTTCTTTGCAAAATTTGACTCAGGGGATGAACCCTGGAGGATCGAAATGGTACCCCTTCCTTGGAAGACCAGGAACTGGCATCCTCGGACGCAGAAGTCGAGATCGCTCTCGCTCCGGTTGTCGCAGCAGCCGGAGTAGGGAGTCCTCCCGCAGCTTTTGCAGTTGCCCCTGACTTCGCGCCCGCAGCTAGCCCTTCTGGCCTGTCCCAGAGTCGGTGCTCTCATCACCTGCTAGGCCAGCTACTGATAGGCCTTGGAGGAAACCGAAGAAGAAGAAGAAGGGGGCGGAAGAGAGCCCAGTAGTTGCCGAGCTATACGCTCATCCTGGCACTAGTGCCCTCTCGGCACAGTGCCCTAACATCTAAGAGTGATCCTGGCCCCTTGCCCAGAGAAGGTAGCCAGTGTGATCTCTTCCTTTTATTTGTACCTAGCCTAGGCCACCTTAAAGTACAGTACATCAATTTAGTAGCCTTGTTCTTTCCACTTACCACCGAGCCGCAGTAATCATGTAAGTAGCCTAACTAATTTCAGTAATCTTAACTATTGTGAAACGAGCCACGATGCTCGTGACACGCATGGCCTAAGACCTCAGTGAGGCACCCATTTATCATATGAGGCAACCCTCATGAATTAACTAGTAAATTTTAATTGTATTAAACATAAACCATGTTGTAATTTAGTTAGAATGTTAACTCTTATGTTGGTGCTACGGTCAATTAGGATAGGTTAGGCTAGGGAATATCATAGAATGTACCACTAGGCTAGGTCTAAAACACATCATGATTGTAGGAGGTAGCCTATAATAACCGTGAGCACCTTCTAGTACTATTAGAATTAGGTAAAGTAGTGAATACAGCTCATATCCTATCTAGGGTTAGGTAGTTCTGTAGCTAGGTAGGCTAACCAGGACTAATCTGCCCAGGGAAGGAGAGTAACCTACGAGAGGCGAACAGCTTGCTTAGTATAGACCTTCACGCCCGAAAAGGGAGTGAAGGCCCTCTTAAGGGGGAGCTTTTATAAATATTACTGCTGTTCGCCCTCGATGTAGTTAGGTGTAGGAATATTAGTCCGATTCACCTCGACAGAGAACATCTCTGCCCGCCCAGGTAGGCTAGGCAATTTAAAAATAACAATCACCGCAGTAGACAAATGGCGCCGCATAGGCTGGAAAGTTTGTAAACAAAATATGCTAGGGCATTAGGGACCTAAGCCTCAGAGAAGGTTTACGCTCAATGACCCTAGTTATGGTGGCCCTAAGCTTTATTCTATGCATTCGACGATGCCTTTGTCAAGGTCGGATTGCCCGGGCGTATAAGCCCTCCTCTGGCGGGAACGGCGAGGTCGGGTCAGAGAGATCCCAGCGGTCACGAACCAGGGTGACGCTGCGTGCGTGCCCGAACGATATTCTTTGTTCTTTATTACTTTTCTCCTACGTCTATCTTAATTAGTGAATTGGGAAGACTGCCAGAATACGACTCCTGAGGTCCCTCGTTTGCGCAGCGACTCGACATTCACGGTAAGTCCGATTCTTGTTGAAGCTTCGCCGATTGACTAGTACTTTTCTGTATTTCACATTTTTTCTTTGTTTTCTTCCTTCAGCCACCACTTAGTGTATATGTGTTTACGAAGTCTAGATTAAGCCTAATTATTATATTGTGAGCTTCAACCCCATTTATTCCAGTAAAATACCTAGGATTTAGGGTAAGCAAAATCAGGTTAAATCTCGATGCTTTGTATGCCTCAAGCGTCCGAATGTTTGGGAGAACCGTTGCATTTAAAATCAAATTCATCTCAAATATTCTTTGTTAAGGTTAATAACCCTTAACTGGAGACCTTTGGCTAATTAACGTCTGTCTTTGAGGTTAACTTTTGGCTTCAAGTGGCAGGTTACGTGTAATCTTGGTTTGCAGGGCCGTAAAAATTACGTAAATTGAATAATACATGATCAACCAAGACCCTCACATGTAACAATATATATATATATATATATATATATATATATATATATATATATATATATATATATATGTATATAATGTATATGTGTGTGTATGTATATGTATATGAATTTTGAGAGAAAATGTTGTGTCCTTTTATGGTGCTTTTCTTTCAGTGCATTTCCATCACTACTTATTAACCTATCTGTAAAGTCCCCATGCTCAAAGGGTTTTCTATGGTGAACCTCCCGTTTTCTACGGTGCCTTCCTACAAGCCTGGGTCATGCTAAACAGCCACATTTTTATCTATGTAAATACATATCTATTACTGATTTATTTATGCTTGTTTACTTTGTACATGTGTCAGAGTATTAGTGTGTCAATTCTTGTAATTTAACTTTTGTTATTTGTATTTACCTGTCCTGTGTCACATTAAGAACAATTGACCTCAGGTCACCTGTATCCTATTGTATGCCTTTGTATGACGTCCGCACGCCGCTTTATAAGCAACCAGCTTTCCCAATAAACCAGCAGTACATGTCCATGTAATCATTATTTCGCACCTCTTATAGCAGTGACCCCGGAGTGGTTCCCAAAGCCATTAGCGGACTCTTATGGTGACCTAGTGTTGGCTCCATGAACTACCCCATGCCCCTAATATGTATATATATGAATGTATGTATATATATATATATACAGGTTGTCCAAGCCCTTTGTTGGCCGAGTTGGTTGAGCTTCAGACCGTCATTCCCAGACGGGCCGAGTTCGATTCCGCCGCCCGGCTGATGAAGAGTTAGAGGAATTTATTTCTGGTGATAGAAATTCATTTCTCGCTATAATGTGGTTCGGATTCACAATAAGCTGTAGGTCCCGTTGCTAAGTAACCAATTGGTTCTTAGCCACGTAAAATAAGTGTAATCCTTCGGGCCAGCCCTAGGAGAGCTGTTAATCAGCTCAGTGGTCTGGTAAAACTAAGCTATACTTACAGGTTGTCCATCACTAATCCGGCAATCAGTAGTCCGGAACAATCAGTAATCCAGCACAAATTTCGGCTAGAGTAATTTCTAATGTTTCAGCACTAGTTTTCAAATTTCCTGGGTTGCTGCGCTAACTTGCTCGCTGGCCGCTTTGATTTGGTGGCGCAGTGTGCTGCATCAACAAACTGGAGGTGTTTGTAAACACAGGCATGCTTTTGCTGTTTCATTTTTTACATTGATTATTGTCTTTTGGCCATATTTTAGCCCCATTGAATAATAGAAGTGCTTCTCGTGGTGTAAAGCGCAAACACCGAACATTGTCCATATCGGAAAAGGTTGAACTCTTGAATAAACTTGACAGTGAAGGAGAAAGTAATGATGAAAGTGAAGATGATGTACAGGTAGCAGAAAGAGTTTCTATTGATCGGTTAATTCAGCTGACAGGTGAACTGCTGAAAGGTTTAGAGCAGCGCAGTTTTATAACTGAGCAAGAAATAATGAATCTTTACATGCTGCAAGATAAACTAATCAAAGAAAGGCCAAAATATATGAAACAGAATTAATTTGTAGTGTACCTCTACCAATTATTTTACTGTATCTGTACCTCTGTTTCAATAAAATTTCATTTGAATTTATTTGATAATTGTCTTTTCTTTATTAACCAACTTGTACTGATTTATGGGATATTTTAATTCTAAGATGAGGCGCTTAGCTACTGGGTTTCGTGTATTCTAGCCTAATAAATAGCTAATCCGGCAAAATGGCTAATCCGGCACCCTCCAGGTCCCAATGATGCCGGATTTGTGATGGACAACCTGTATTGTACATATACTTTTAGGCAAATATACACATACTTGATTTTATGATATGCCCAATATTTCATTTTTGTGTCATGTGTACCGATTCATTTGAACTGGACTTGGTGTGTTATAAATGCCCTTCTTTGGCTGAGTCGGTTGAGCTTCAGACTGTCACTCGATGGGCCGGAGTTCAATTCCCGCAGCCGGCTGATGAGTTAGAGGAATTTATTTCTGGTGATAAAAATTCATTTCTCGCTATACTGTGGTTCGGATTCCACAATAAGCTGTAGGTCCCGTTGCTAAGTAACCAATTGGTTCTTAGCCACGTTAAATAAGTCTAATCCTTCGGGCCAGCCCTAGGAGAGCTGTTCATCAGCTCAGTGGTCTGATAAAACTAAGGTATACTTAAATTTTGGTGTGTTATATACAGTAAAACACCAGTATCTTACACATGTTTAATGGGTGATTTTCTGTTGGAGTTTTTTTTACAAATATGCTCATACATAATTTATTAATAACATTTATCATGGTATAAGTCATGCTATGTAGTTTATATGTTTTTCTATACTGGTAATATATGTTTATGTGCTCCATAAAACATAACACATTCACTTAAAACAATTTTAATTGCTTGGTTTATTTTACACTCACTGGGTTTAACGATAGTATTGTCCACAATGTTTCTTTTAATTTTCAGCTCCAAGTAATACCTTAATTGGCTGTCCGCCACTGTATTGTATTCATTTGTGTGCCGGAGCATACAAGGCATGACAGAGCAATTATGTTACAAATTAAATATTAATACATATATTATTCCGTAAATGATAAAGGTTGCTATGAAGGAATCGTAGAACTTGCTGGAGTGAGAGCGAACTAAAGCGAGTTGTTATTGCCTAAAGAGCTGATTAAGTAAAACCTCAGCAGTACCTTACGATGCTTTGAGATCTCATTGCTACTCAGTTGTCTGGTAGCTGGATATTAATTACAATTTAGTAGACATTCCATATGATTTAAAGCCTATTCTAACTAGATATAGAATATTTGTTATTTTTAACCAATTATTTCAATATTAAATTCATATTTCGAATAAGATTTCTATTTCATGCTTTTTATTTTGTGCACCGAGTGTGTCTGTTATCAAGCGAGAGTAAGGGAGTGGCTTCTGCCATCTAGTCAGATTAACACAGGATCTCAGAGGGAAAGCTTGTGATATTTGTATATGATAAGGACGCTACAGATACTGACCCAATAGTTATAAAATCACATGGCATAGGCAACTGAAGCGCTGGCTATTTGGAATTGCTTTGAAAGAGAAATCCTATTCAAGACTGTGTGTGTGTGTGTGGGACAAGGTACCTTGGCATCTACATTCTTTTCAGTTCATGTCAAAGATCAATCTGAGATGCAAGGGACAAAACTAATGGACCAAGGAGTAATAGGAATTTCAAAGTTACTATTTTTTATTCTGTTTGCCCAAACTATTTGCACAAAACAGTAATGAAGTAAAAATGCAAGAATTTTGGAAAATGCAACATCCTCCAGTACATGTAAACTACTGAATGAGTATAAAGTGCCATTTTGGAATAAGCCTAAACAATGAGTGAACACATTTGAAGCATTCTTGGAAGATGAAGATCTTAATTAATAAAACAGAATATAGGATTATGATGATGAAAAAAGCACTCAAAATGGAAATGGAAGGTATTGAGGAGTTTTGCATTATTTGAGATACAAACTTTAGTAAAGCCAAATATTAATTTCACTTAATTTTCTCTCCAATATTGTATTTCCTAGCATCAAAGACACCGTTCTTCCTAAAATAAATCTCAGACATTTACCATGCTTCTTCAGGGCCAAAGGTTATGTTTTTCATCAGCCTAACTTGTCCGCAGAGGAGGTTATCTTTGCTAGACAGTAAATTGAATTATTGTATATGAGCTCTGAATGACAAGTATGAATTATTCATAGTCAAAAGAGTAACTCAACACAAGTATCATAAAAAAACCCAAGAAATGTCATCTCAAATAACTGTTTGATTGTTGGCAGATTACTGTAGATAAGTTAACAGACAAGTGTCTTTGATGACAAGAAATATGGTAAATCTAAAGTTTTACAGTTCAGTAGCATAAACAGCTATCAGATAAAGTGAAAGAAATGATGTTCACAACACTACTGTTTTTGAAGTAAGAGTGCAAATAAAAATAGAGATGGTAAAATAAAACAAGGCCATAGAAGCATAACTAATATACACTTACACTTGATGAATCAAAGTCAGGAAGTGAAAATTCTTGACAGAAGAAATAACACAAACTAATAAAGCTTTGATGCATACCTCACAATCTTCACATAACTGGCTGAAACTGATAACATCTTGAAGATCTGGGATGAATCGTGCTGCATTGCTGGAGCAATGAAGGCCTCCTGAGCGCACTAAGCGGACATATCCCATAGCATTACCTTTAAAACAGGAGGGCGATTTCAATATCCTGGGGCTTCTAAATATAATCATAAAAATAACTGTAAGATAATTTACATAAAACAAGTGACTATTCACCATTCACTTCATACTGATACTTTTCAACTAAAAATAAGAAAAACTAATTTATTATTATCAATGTCCATAGCTACTAACTTGTTGAGCAAGATTCCACATAATAGTTACTGAGCTAATGTGATGGCCAGCATATTAGTATATTCTCAATACTGTAACAGACTGATAAAACCATGTAGCTGAAAGCATTTGTAAACTGGGATGCACCAGATTAGAATTTTAACATTCATGATATCTGAAAAAAAAATAGAATTAGATACAGTATCTCAAGTTTTGCCTTTTCCTTCCATATCAAAAGGCATTATACATGCCTTTCAAACTTCATTTCCAAAATCTGTTGTAGCCATTGTCTTCAACAGCCAATGATAAAGCTGCTTACCTGTCACTGGTTTTCAGACTGCATGCCAGTCAAATCAGGTTAGTTTCTGAGAATAAAGTCAGTCTCCCTCCAGATTCCTCACAGTATAACAAAAAAAAAAAAAGTTCAAACTATAACAATATATTTGATGCCTGTTAATGAAATACTGTAATGCCAATAAGAGTTACCACAGAGATGATATAATAATCCATGATGACCAAAATAAGATTTGGGGATGTGATGAGACAGCCAAAACAAGATACACATCTTTTCTGAGGTGAGACCAAAAGAGTAAAGGAGGGAAAAGGGCCGCCGTAGAATGCATTGTTGCCATGATAGATGGCTGACATAGAATGCGCTGTTGCCACATCTGCATGTAAAGGATAAGAAGTGAACCTAGGGCAGTCACTTTAGATAAAGAGATAGAGCCATCTTATCTTGAGTCCTTATATTCTATCATTTTGTCAACGTCCACTATACTGGCCAAGAATGCTTTGAAATTGGCTGGTCTGTCTTATGGAGCCCTCTAGGGGTTCATGAGAGTAACTCCTTTGAGGACTTAGCTATAAAAAATAGGTTTTTCCTACGTAAAAACCTGTTACATATGTGTATATATATACTGATATATACTGTATATATATGTATGTGTATATATATATATATATATATATATATATATATATATATAATACATATATATATACAAATGCACACACACACACACTATATATACACATGAATATAAGAAGGCCCATAAAACACTATTTAAACATTGCAACCATATATTTCTGGCACTTGCTTCTGTGCCCCTGTTATATCACAACAGACAAACAGATTTCAACAACAAAATAAAGCTTCCGTTTTGACAAAAAAATCTATCCAAAAGCCACCAAACAACTCAGGTTCCAACAATCCCTTATTTTCCATTATCCCAAATCCATCCAGAGTTCGCTCATTAACATATACTTAAATAACAAAGGAGAGACAGGTAGACATAGGGGAGACAGGTAGATGAAGCTCTGAAAAGAATAACAGAGCACAAAAGATCAGTATCAAAACCCCCGGAGAGTTCGGGATTTTCCTACATATCAGAAATACAGGACTTGTCATAAACTGGAGTGGGGCACCTGGTTTTCAAAAGCAGCTGTCCATTTTCAAAGAAAGATGCTGGAATCTGCTATCATCAATCAAACCAACAATATGAACTTGTCAGGAGGACATTGGAAATCCATCTTCTTGTCGGGTTTTGTTCTCAGACCACTGTTTGAAGAAGTTTCCCAGGAAACGCGAGATCCAGAATCGTCCCCCGCCAAATGGAGTTAATGAGGCCAAAACCACTCTTTTGGTTATTCTCCTCCTTAGAAACGGTCATTCCTTCCTGGTCAGAGACTTAATGCCACACCTTTTGGTTTTGTATATATACCCTTGTAACATTTCATCTGTCCATATTCTACCAGTGAACAGGGGTTCACAACAGACAAATGCCAACAAAAAATAAAGCTGGTTGCAAAAAACATTTAAATAGTGTTTTATGGGCCTTCTTATATTCATATTACACTGTGGTAGTTACAGGAAATTAACATTCATATATAACAAATATACAGTAAACCCTCATATTTGCAGGAGACGTCTACAAAGACCCAGCCACAAAGATAGCTAAAACCCGGAATACTTAAAACCCTTCTAAAAACCATTAGAACTGCAGGATTTTGATAGTTCAAACACACAAAAAAACTATAAAAAGCTGATTACAAAGGTGATGCTGGAATCTACAGTGGGATTAAACCAACAAAACCTATCATCTGTTGGAAAAAACGTATCTCGAATATAATCCACCACTCCAATAAGATGTCCCAGCAACATGTATACAGAATCGTTGCCAAATGGAGTTAATGAGGCCAAAACCACACTATAAATTGTATTCTCCTACATACATGGTATAACGTAATTATAAATATCAGCTAATTCTGGAGGTTCATGCAGAGTGACTTTCATAATTCAATAAAAAGAGAAATTGAATAACAAACAAGAATTAAGTGCTTAGCCTACACTATGGTATATTGTATATATATACGGTAGGCCTAGCCTACATTATACTGTACTCTATATTCATATATCAGTAAATACAAACATCAACATAACGAATATGCATCTTTTTTGCATGGATCTTTTAAAATGTTATGCCTTAATTCACTGTATCCAATAATATTATAAATATTCTTATATTGCTATTTTGATAGTTCAAACACAAAAAACAATAAAAATGATCAATGTTTTGGTTTAGTGGGAAATTCGATTATCATCTAAGTTTATTTGGCTTTATTTAACTCAGTTCAATAGGGCTTTTCTTGTATACATCTACAGTAGTTAGCGTAAATGAATCTCTAGATACTTTATTTATATTATTTATAAATATCAGCTAATTTGGACATTAATGGAGTGACTTGTAGATAATTCAATAAAAAGGTTGTAACAAACAAGAATTAGCACAAACACATTTGAATATATTGTTGTTATAAAGCTCAAGTCTTTAGCTTTACAATAGTATAAAAAGCATATCATCGTAATTACAAACATCAAATGGAGACAAAAATTGTCAAGCACACATGGATCTTTTAAAATGTCAAGTTTAATTCACTGTATCCAATAATATTAAAATATTCTTATATTGAAATTTTTTACAAATCCTGACCATACAGTTATTTTGGAGTAATTTGAGTGATTTTGCTGTCATTGTGAAGGTACATGATTGTAAATTGCTGTGTGAGCATCAAAAATAGCCTATGAATGTCTAAATGCCCTTTCATTGAGAGGAAAGACAAAAATAAAGAAAAAAACGAATAAACGTAAAATAATTGACTGTAGTAAGATGTTGCACAAACACATTTGCATATAATTTTGTTGTAAAGCTCAAGTCTTTAGCTTTAAAATAGTATAAAAACTTTGGTAATTACGAGAAAATACAGTGGAGAAAAAATTGTCAAGCGCACATATATGAAAAGTCATGATTAGCTGCTGGCTTGGCCGAAAACATGCAATGTAGAAATCTTTTTCAAATCCTTACCATACGGTTATTTTACGAGTAATTTGGGTGATATTGCTGTCATTGTGAAGGTAAATGATTATAAATTACTGATTATAAAAAATGGACTATGAGATGTCTAAATGCCCTTGCATTGAGAGGGAAGATAAAATAAGAAAAAAAGCGAATAAACGTAAAATAATTGACTGTAGTAAGTAAGATGTTGCACAAACACATCTGAATATAATTTTGTTATAAAGCCCAAGTCTTTAGCTTTACAATAGTATAAAAACTTTGGTAATTACGAGAAAATAAAGTGGAGAAAAATATTGTCAAGCGCACGTAAATGAAAAGTCAAGATTAGCTGCAGGCGTGGCTGAAAACACGCAATGTAGAAATTTTTTCAAATTCTTACCACACAGTTATTTTTCCAGTAATTTGGGTGATTTTGCTGTCATTGTGAAAGTAAAATATTATAAATTACTAGGTGAGCATAAAAATGGCCTGTGAGATGTCTAAATGCCCTTGCATTGAGAGGGAAGATAAAAAAAGAAGAAAAAGTGAATAAATGTAAAATAATTGACTGTAGTAAGTAAGATGTTGAACAAACACATCTGAATATAATTTTGTTGTAAAGCCCAAGTCTTTAGCTTTACAATAGTATAAAAACTTTGGTAATTACGAGAAAATAAAGTGGAGAAAAATATTGTCAAGCGCACGTAAATGAAAAGTCAAGTTTAGCCGCAGGCGTGGCTGAAAACACGCTATGTAGAAATTTTTTTCCAATTCTTACCACACAGTTATTTTTCCAGTAATACGGGTGATTTTGCTGTCATTGTGAAAGTAAAATATTGTAAATTACTAGGTGAGCATAAAAAATGGCCTGTGAGATGTCTAAATGCCCTTGCATTGAGAGGGAAGATAAAAAAGAAGAAAAAGCGAATAAACGTAAAATAATTGACTGTAGTAAGTAAGATGCTGCACAAACACATTTGAATATATTTTTGTTGTAAAGCCCAAATCTTTAGCTTTACAATCATATAAAAACATTGGTAATTACAAGAAAAAGTGGAGAAAAAAATTTGCAACCGCACCCACCCGTTACTCAATTTGAAATTGTGGCGGGCTTACACAAAAACCCAAAAAACACAAAAATAAAAAACATACACACTCACCTTGCACTTCAGACTCAAGACGAGGCTCGGCTGCTGGGAGGTAGAGGAGGCCGTCGTAATAAACACAATCGCAAACAACCATAAACACAACACGGAAATATATATATAAAAAAAACAAGGAAATAGAAGCATATACACACAATAAAATAGCACACCAACAAGAAAAACTAACAACTCTCGGAAAAACATACAAAAAACTGTCCAACACGAAACCACTGACTGGCACTACCTCTGACAAAAGACTGACCCCCGATTACACAACACTCAGGCGAAGACAAACGGACACGCAGTCACACCCAAACAAACGACCAACTCCCGAACAGCCGAATGACTCGTCAACAATTACGCTCCCTCTCTCTCTCTCTCTCTCTCTCTCTCTCTCTCTCTCACGAAACTTATTAACTTACGAAACTCTCTCTCTCTCTCTCTCTCTCTCTCTCTCTCTCTGTCACACACAAACTTATTAACTTACGAAATCTCTCTCTCTCTCTCTCTCTCTCTCTCCATCTCTCTCTCTCTCTCTCATCTCTCTCTCTCTTGATATATATACACACACACACAGAACGCTGGGAAATGCACACTACATAATCCCTCCATAAAATCACCATCTAAATCAAATCTAAAAAACATTCAAACACATATATATATATATATATATATATATATATATATATATATATATATATATATATATATATATATATATATAAGTAAATAAATATATAATACATAAATCTATGAACAAGTATTTTCTCTCTTACCTTTTATCCTTGACCATCCTCACAGGCTACTCACGACTGGTACCATCATTGGGGGCAGTGTGAGAGTGGTACATAAACATGAAAAACTAGGTGGTGTACGCCTAGCACGAGTGCCTGATCATCTTCAGAGCTCCTGACACCAGCTTTATGGCGCCTGGTGCCGAATCCTGAGTGCCAGACACTGAATGCCTAGTTCCTTTTCACAATTTTTTTTTTAAAGAGCATTATGTCGGACTGCAGCAAAAGTCGTCACTCCCGGTTTTGTTCAAGACCGTTATTACCCATGGCCAGACTTTTGTGTATCTTATGGACTTTCCAAGTTCCTATAAGCGTGTCAAATATTAGTTTTTAACCAAGTACAGTTCTGCATATGTTATCAGTCTGTACGAGGTGTCATCAAGTCCATGCTAGGCATTATCGCATAAGAAGTCGATCCCGCCCTGATAGCCATGTGTCCGTGGCTGTCAAGTATCGACAAGATCGGCAACTAGTCCACTTAGTTGCCTGCGCGTCTGCACAAGGTTCTACGAGTCTGTTCGCTTGCAGAGACCAACGGAACAGTCCTGTTGTCCATTCTCCAGGGTGATTGGGTGGAGTTCCTGGATATGTAGAATACTTCATTTCATGTCCACATACAAACTCCAAAAGATATTTCAGACCAGTCCTACGAGACAGGGTCTTCCATTGAAAGAATTTAGGCTTCTTCATCTACGGCATAAAACTACTCTCAAGTCCTTGCTCTTCTTACTTTTGCCTTCCTTTCTGACCATAAACTTCAGACTGTCCAACAAGACCAATAAAGACAAAGAATCATAACTGGACTCGGCTGGTTTTTTTCCAAAGACCTGGTTTTCAGTCAGACCTATGGTGGTATCTGTCCGAATTTAGACTTTCAAAAGAAGTCCCTCATCATGAGACTAGTCTTGGACCGCTTCTCACTCCTTGTTCTAGTAGAGGGAGCCCGCTCGGGGAATGGGAAAATTTTCAGGACATGTCCCCAGGGAACAAACCTTCACATGTATGCCAGAGAGCTGACAGCCATTCACTTAAGACTCCCTGAACTGTCGGGTAATGTGCCTCTATGAGGCAGGCCGATCTTGACTGCCTGCCACCTTAAAGGAATCTTCTAGTCTGGGCAACAAACACCTTACTGCACGATTGTTCCAACCTGGACCTCTTAGTTCTTCCACCATTCGACATGGTCAAGGAAGGGCTGAACTTTCTCAGGCTCGTCAGAACATTACGACATTCCTCGCAGCCCCATTCTGAACCATATTTTATGGTTCCCAAATTGCTAAGGTGGATTGGTGGACTCTCCAAGAATCCTTCCACTATTAGTTTCTTCTCGAACAACCTCACTTCAAGAGACACCATCAAGGGTGATACACTTTTACGCGGACAGGCTTTGGGCTGTCTGGGTGCTTGTGAACCATATTCTATGGTTCCCAAATTGCTATGGTGGATTGGTGGACTCTCCAAGAATCCTTCCACTATTAGTTTCTTCTCGAACAACCTCACTTCAAGAGACACCATCAAGGGTGATACACTTTTATGCGGACAGGCTTTGGGCTGTCTGGGTGCTTGTGAACCATATTTTATGGTTCCCAAATTGCTATGGGTGCTTGTCAGAAAGGAGGGGCTTTTTTCAGAGGTGCTACAAGAGACATTTGAAAGATGCAGACATCATCTTCTAGCTCAGTCTACCAATCTAAGTGAATGATGTTCCAAATCGGATGTCTCAGACTCTTAAGTTTCTTCTTCTGAGACACTTATGACTCAATGGTAGCATTGTCTTTTTTATCAGAGAGGATATAGAATCTCTAATGCTCCTCTTTTTAGGGGTATCGAGCTACGTCTGACTGAGTAACGAAGTTTGCTCATTTACCCTGGGCTTTTTAACCGAGAACAAGGACCCTTTCATGACCCGAAACCGTTCTCTCCCTCTCAAGAACTTAATGGAAGAGAAGACAGTCTTGACAGCCAGGGACAGTGCTCTGGGCTCCCAAGAGCATCCTCCAACCTGAGCCTTTACCTCGTCTGTCTTCCAGCTTGCCTGGCGCCAGCTCTACCCTGAGCCCCTCGGAGTGCCTGCCAGCTTCTGACCAATTAGTTATCTGGCATCCAGCTCACTGGCGCCACCTACATCCTGGCACCAGCTTCTGATTGTCTGGTGACAAATCTCCCCACACCCTTGGCTCTGGGGAGGAGTAGGCAGCTGTCTTTTCTGTTGGAATTTTCAGGTATTACCTGAGCAGAATTGGAAGAACAGGGGGGCCACTCATAACTTATAGTGTTCTGACAAGGACCCTTTTTTTGCCCTCTAAAAATGTGTTGTTCTTCTTCATGTATGGACTTGGTCTATGAGACCATTCTTAGTTTTAGGAGAGCATTGGACCTACTTTCAAGTGAAAGCTGCAGACGTCAGAACAACCACCTCATTAGCTTTCATGCATATAAACCCCTTACATCCATCCTACAATTGACCTACTGGATGTGCAATCAATTTTTGCTTCTCACCTCTTCAGAAAAGTTTAAACAGTTAAAATTTTTTGTAGTACCTGGTGATTTTTAGTACCCTGTGATTTTGCAGTACCTTGTGATTTTTTGGCTTGGCATCACAGAAGGAAGCATAGGATTTTCTCCTATTGTCTCTTCACCTTGTAGTAAGGTGCTGAGTTTTGTGAGAGCCGGGGGGGTACAATGTACCTAGAGCACCCACCACTCTCAGTGGACGGGTTGTGGCCTTTATTTTAGTGCAGCTGACAGTGTTATCTGATTGTTTTATTGTGGTACAAGGGCAAGGGCACACTTTGAAGTTTTGCTAGCCTTCGGTAAACTCCCTCGCTGCAAGACTTCCAATTATTCTTTGCTAGCCATCGGACTTCTCCTTTGCTGCAAAGCTCCTCCCACTTGAGTAGCAGACGCTCCTGGCTATACTGCCATGTCGCTACAATTGAGCACCAACCAGAGGCATTTTTCTACAGCAGGCTCTCTTAATTAATAAGGAACGACAAGCATCGTTTTAAATGCTAGCAACTTTTTCTATTTCAAATTCATTACATCTTAATGTTTTGGAGTAGAGCATGTCCATACATCCCACCCCCTGTCAATGTGGGAATCAGCTATGTAACTATTTGGTAAGTTACTTATTTAAAAATGATATCTTTATGATAAAATAAAGTTTTATATATACTTACCATGTAATTACATGATTGGAGCCCTCCCACCTCCCCTCCGATCCTGATAAGAAAATTAAACTCATCATATTCTACAGGAATAAGAAAACCAGCAGCCTGGTGATGAGAAATAACCTGGCCCCCCTCAAGCACAATTCCCTTGAAGAAAACCAATGTAGTCTACCGATACAAATGCCCCGTCCGAGAGTGCCTCGGCTCTTACAACGGTATGACTACCACACGCTATCATGTCCAGGAGGGTGCCATATTTAATCATGCCAGGACTGACCTATAACCTGAAAATAAAAAGGAATGACAGTATTCCCAACATCGAGATAATAGGTCAAGCAACCGACCATCGCCACCTACGCCTCCTGGAAGCCCTACACATCGAGAGACAGAAGCTGAGTCTCAATACTACACAGGAGACCTTCCTCCTCCCAACATCAGCAAGAAGGGCAGCTCCCAGATGAGCGAACCAATCAGGAACAACCATCTGTGGGCAGCAACCCTACGAACAATACACTCATTAACGTGCACTCCAGCGCATGCACGCAAGAGCGCATACAACCATCACCGTGCGAGAGGAGACTCTGCCCAAGGAGAATCACCTCAGGCAGCCAATGAAGAATCGACCTGATCTGAGACACCCTATATATACCGCCACGAGCGCCTTGTGTCTCCACTCATTCCAACGTCCAGAAGATGACCATCGAGCTGGTCAAAACAGGTTGACGGAAAAAGTACCAAAAATACCAGACAGACGTCAGAAAAAGAAAAAAGAAGAAATATAAGGTGATAATAATAATAATACAACTGTAATTACAAAATTTATAAATTTCTACAGTAAATGATGTGATATTTTAAACAAACAAATACCATTTCCTGGTCTTTTGTGAAACCTTTGAAGACAGGGGTGAGGGAAAAGCTGCCAAATATATCAATCGTTGCCCACAGCGTGTCAAAGGATTTCTAGTACTACAGTATGTCTCTCTCTCTCTCTAATGTTATTCTCTCTGCCTTTAATAATTCATAATTTAACTTGATATTTCAAGTCTCTCTCTCTCTCTCTCTCTCTCTCTCTCTCTCTCTCTCTCATGTCTTAATTCTCTCTGTCCCCGCAATAACTGATAAATAATTTCACTCTCTTAAGTAGGGACAACCTCTCTCTCTCTCTCTCATTTGTAGTTAGAGCTCACACATTTTTGCAACATCATTTCTCTGTGACAATAACTGATAATTTGCAATTATCGGCGCCGAAAAACCTCCGAAAACTGCTGATTTTCAGTTATCGGCGATTTTCGGTTAGCATCACACCATCAGAATAGAACCCCCTGGTAACCGGGGACTGCCTGTACATACAGTCAACCCATGGGATTCGCGGGGGATAGGAACCACAATCCTCACCGCCTGGTGAATAGCTGAAAGTCTCTAAAAATGCTTATAACTGCCTGTTTTGACAGTTAACACACTAAACCTCCCCCCCTGAAAAAACTTAGCTTTATCATGAAAAATTATTCACGGAAATAATATGAAAAATATAGTAAATTGTGAATATTTCTCTATGAAAGACTCCGTGAATAGGCGAATTTTCTATGAATAATGTGGATATACGTTCCACAGAAAAATCCGCGAATACGTGGAGCCACGAATCCAGAACTGCGAATAAGCCGGGGTCGACTGTGTGTGTATATATCATGCGTATAAGGAGATAGGGGCCAATATGCCATTTTTTAAAAAATACAAAAAGGCCATAGAAAAGGAGAAACAAAGGGTTAAAGTTATAAGTTTGTAGCAGGAAAACCATTAAAGATATTAAGATGAAACTTGCGGCAAGTTATAGATGATGTTGTTGGAATTTTTACAGACCCCCAAAATTTGTTTGGGAATGGCTTGCGCGCACGCAAGCGCGCATCAAAGCAGACAATAAAATAAAATCATTAATATTTTTAGGTTGTAAATGACAATAAAGATTTTTTGCTATAAAATCATTTCACCATAACCCCTCGCATCCCTCAGAACACACTATTGCATTATTGGCGCGCATGCGCGCGTATAAACACACGCAAAATAGTACAATAAAAAAGAATATTTTTCTATGTTGTAATTTAGAAATAAAGACTTTTTTGGTAGATAGTTGTTTCATTCCGACCGCCACTACCCCCAAAGTCCTAAACCACACGCACAATAGCAAAGTGGAAGGAATTTACGAGAAAAAAAAAAGATAAGGCATTTTTTCTTGTTACGTTGTTTCATTTTAATCCCTCAACCTTCAGAAGTCCCTAATATGTATTGCAGGTGCACAAGCCCTCGTAATATCATACGCAAAATAGCAAAATGGAAGGACTTTATAGTTTTAAGTAAAAAAAAAATAAGAATAAAGGTATTTTTTTATTGTTACATTGTTTCATTTTAATAACCTAACCCTAAGAATTCCCTAATTTGCCTTAAGGGAGCACAGGCAAACAGCATTTTCATAGTATGCAACATTAAACAGTACAATGAAAAAAACATTGTTATAAAATTAAATGTAAAATAAGAATATTTTGTAACACATCGATCGCCACAAAATAATATTGGAATAAGATAATAATAATTGCATGCATGCAAGCAAACACAAAAACAACAAACACAATCTTACCCTAAAGCAATGACTAAGCATTAGAAAAAAAATAAGACTGTAAATTGAATGAACAAGGACAAAAACATTAATGAAATGGCAATAAAACAAAATAATTAATGATGATAACACTCACCCTCCCAAAGATCTTGCATCTGCTCCAAATGCAACCCCCCCCCCTGATTTGACTTAGTAGTCAAAAAGATTCTCCTGCACCTCATCATCGTCGTCCTCTGCAAATTCATCTTGCTCACGACGACTTGTTTAGGTGCAGCCTCAGGAGGGGGGCAGGGAGGGTACTCTATGCAGCAATAATTTGCCGGAAATACTCTCGCTTTACAGGAGCTATGTACAGGCAAAGGGTTTTAAGGTCACTCACAGAATCTTCCCCATGCACAGAGCTATCACTATCATCAGCCATTATGACTAATCACGCTGAATTTACGTAAAAAACAGTGAAAAACACGACTGCGATACACTAAGCGACCTGTAAACATTCACGTGGTCTTGGAAGTGCTTTAAAAGTGTGAAGGTACGAAGCCACTGATTGGCGGGAATTACTCTACTCTGCCAAAGCAGCACAAGTCGGGCATCCTGATTGGCTGTCAAGAAGGCAGGAGTTGGCGGCAACAAGTGGTCGCAGTGCCACTGCATGTATTTCCGTATCCTTTTACCGAGTCGAGTCACATAAGTCCCTTTCTAATTAACCACGCGAGCCAATTTTGCCATAATCTTTCGGATGAAAAAAACATTGGTTTTCAACCTAGAATAGCTCTTATAGATAATGGTGCAGGGGCTTATAAGTCATATCATTGGAAAGAGCATGACTAGAGCAACATTTTATGTTTTTTTTATTTTTCTGGCATATATGCCCCTCTCTCCTTGGACACCTGATATATATATATATATATATATATATATATATATATATATATATATATATATATATATATATATATATATATTCTTCTTCTTCGTTTTAACGTGCTATACCCATTTTATATATATACATATATATACTTTGATTTGGCGGTATATATATATATATATATATATATATATATATATATATATATATATATTTCTATATATATCCGACATTATATATATATATGTTTTTAGATGATGTTGGGTGGCTATATGTATTATCTGTAACATCCATTTGCTTTCATAAACCTATCCGTTGATTATAATATATCTATATATTTATATACTATATATATATAAATCTGTATTATATATATACATATATATATATATATATATATATATATATATATATATATATATATATATATATATATATATATATATACATATATAATATATATATATTATATATATACATATATATATATGTATATATATATATATATATATATATATATATATATATATATATATATACATATATATATATATATATATATATATATATATATATATATATATATATATATATATATATATATATATATATATATATATATATATATATATATATATATATATATATATATATATATATATATATATATATATATATATATATATATATATATATAAATAATATATAATATATATAATATATATATATATAATATATATATATATATATATATATATTATATATATTTGTACCTAACCAATACCACTTCATAACCTTTCGGATAGTCTTTTCCTTTCAAAGATTATGACCCAAATGTAAGATGAATGAAGCTACCGCATTCTGATGTCCAATCACGATGTGGGTTCGATTCCCGTGACTGGATATCAGAATTGCTGGCTCTGGATTTGCATAACAGGTATTTTGCATAAAAACATGATTCTTGATTTGTAAAAAGAAAGTGACAAGATGGATAAAACAAATAAAAATTAAATGATGAAGGAAAAAAAGAAAAATTTGCATCATTATAACAGAAGAGTCTTGAAGGTATATGGGAGGTTATGTTGCTAGGAAATTTTCTCTGATACCCAAATTTAGAACAATTTTCAAGTGAATATGTCTCTGATACTAACAACATTAGTACAGACATTCAACAAAGGCATGTCCTGAGATACATTTTCTCTTAACCAGCCACCATGAGAGAAGTTTTTAGAGCTATTCATAGAGAAGGTCTGAAAGAAGGAAAACAATGCATTCAGACTCCAGCAAAGGAGATGAAGTGTGTACTGGCAGATTTAATAACTAAAATGATACATTTCTTTACAAAAATATTCATATTCTCAGAATACAGTATATGAACACAATAATCATCATGAACAGAAAAACACGGTAAAACTGTAGACTGCTAAAAATGTTCCAAGATTAGTAACTAAAAGGCAAGTGTGATGGCTAGTTGAATATTTTATATAACTTCAATGAATTATGGTTTTAATTATCCAAATAAATACTTACAGCTACATTCAGGCAGAGAGAGAGAGAGAGAGAGAGAGAGAGAGAGAGAAGAGAGAGAGAGAGAGAGAGAGAGAGAGAGAGAGAGGAAAATTCAATAGTTATCAAGTATTTTGACCTGTAAATATATATATATATATATATATATATATATATATATATATATATATATATATATATATATATATATATATATATTATATATACATATATATACATTATATATACATTCTATATATATATATATATATATATATATATATATATATATATATATATATATATATATATACATACACACAGTCTCCGGTTTACTTGCCAGCCCTATGAGAGCTGAAAAGTCAACTCACTGGTCTGGTTAAACTACTTTAATAATAATAATAATACGACGGTCTCAGCTTACGACATTCCGAGTTTACGATGCTTTCCAAATATATTCATAAAAAATTATTTCCTGGGTTACAACACGTTTCCAGGTTTACGATGCTGACAATGCCCGTCCGACGGAAGAAATATGGCTCTAGAGTGGCAGAATGGTCAATTTTGGAGGGTTTGCTGTTGAAAAACTTAATGTAAATGCTGGATAAATTAAATAAAAGTTTTTTACGATTTTCGACGGCATTTCCAGACAACGCCAACGATAAGAAATAATCCAAAACAGCAGAATGGTCTATATTTGGAGGTTTTTATTATGAGAAACTCAATATAAATGCAGGATTTTGTTTTCAAGACACCCAAAGTTAAAAGTTTATCTTACGATTTTCGAACGGACGACGTCCGACGACGATCGGAAGAAATATGCATCCAAAACAGCAGAATGGTCAATATCTGGAGGTTTTTATTGTGAAAAACTCAATATAAATGCAGGATTCATTGTTTTCATGACACCCTAAGGAATAAAATTAAAGTTTTCTTATGATTCTCGACGGTAATATTTGGGATGACTCGGTGTCCAACGCATACGACGGAAGAAAATTTACATTTGCGGATTTTTTCATAGAGCAATATTCACTAAATTACTGATTTTTATTTTATTTTCATGACTAAATACATTTTTTATGATGAAAAAATTATTTACTAATTTTAAAATATTAATATTAAGTAACCACAGCAAAGTATCGATAAAAGTTAAATTAAAATCCCGTGAAATCATAAAACTGCTTACCGATGTAATCACTTCATTCAATCTCTCTCTCTCTCTCTCTCTCTCTCCCTCTCTGTTCTCGAATAATTCAGGAATAATTTCACTTCTGAGATTTAAGTAAGGCCAACCGCCCATATCTCTCTCTGTATTGCATATATCCTTCAAAAAAAAAAAATATCGATTACTTTATGTAACCATATAAATATACTAAAATCCCATCATCGCTTGTGTGACAATTTTTTTTTTATTGCTTTGATGTAGGCTTATGACGATACCGGCTTGGGGGATTAGAAGTAGCCAATAACAGAGCTCGTAGCAACCCCTTCTCTCCATGACGATACGCTATTGGCTGGCAGGACTGACAGTAGCCAATAACAACTTGTAACAACCCCCTCATCCCCTTCCCGCCCTTCTTGACGACATGCTATTGGCAGGAAGGGTGTGATTTTAACCAATCACAAAGCTTGTACCTCACGGGCTTTGCATACACTATAAAGATGGTGCGTAGTATTTTTTTTTTTCTCTCTCTCTCCGACGTGAGAGAAAGAATGACTGCATAAGATTTTTCTAACAAATTTGTGGGAGATGACTAACTACGTTTGTATGATATATAAATGACTTACCTAATAAGTGCTAATTTTCAAATATTAATAAGATTAAATAATAACACAGTAGGCCTATGCTGAAATTATAACATTTATGCATTTTCAAACCAGACTAAGGGCAGAAGATAAGTTTCTCCCTTCCTTCCTTCCTTCCTCTCTCTCTCTCTCTCTCTCTCTCTCTCTCTCTCTCTCTCTCTCTCTCTCCAAAAGGTAGAATGAGAAATGGATAGATATATTATAAATAGATACTAAGTTCAGCCCTTCACTCTCTCAGAAAAGATACTGCTAATTTGACTCTCTTTACCTATGCACGCTGCGTGTGTGTCTGTGTGTTTTCATGGTGCTTTAAAATGCTTAGTAAAAGTAGTAGCCTACATCTTTGGAAGACAAAGAAAAAAACAATTTTTTGTTGTCAGGCACAGTAAAGAGAAATGGATTAACATTTCTCGAGAGATTAAAGAGATAAACTCTCTCTCTCTCTCTCTCTCTCTCTCTCTCTCTCTCTCTCTCTCTCTCTCTCTCTCTCTCTCTCGCCCGTGCCAGCACAAGAATGGCTGAATGTAAGTTGTAGTGGTAATTCATTCTCTCTCTCTCTCTCTCTCTCTCTCTCTCTCTCTCTCTCTCTCTCTCTCTCTCTCTCTCTCCCTCTGGTTGGAAAAGGGTACTAGTGTTTGAGATGACTGTGAAAGATATTAATAATATAATTTCAAAGATTAATACAGTAGTAATAGGATAATAATTTAAGCTATATTCGATGTAGGATGATACTTAAAGTAAAAATGGGAGAGCAATGTAGTTCTGTGAAATTCAAGTCTTTTCTGGTGGATAAGTGGTGAGGCAGTCTCTCTCTCTCTCTCTCTCTCTCTCTCTCTCTCTCTCTCTCTCTCTCTCTCTCTCTCTCTCTCTCTCGCTTCAAAACAGTAATGGTAAAATTTTGGAGGGTTTTTCATGAAAGACTCAATAAAAATGCAGGTTAAGTCATTTTCAAGATACCCAAAGGTTACTCAAAAGATTAAAAGTGAGGTTTTCTTACGATTTTCAACGATTTTTCCGGTTTATGACGATTTTCGGCTTACGACGCGTCGTCAGAACGGAACCCCATCGTAAAACCGGAGACTGCCTGTATATATAAACTGTGTGTATATATATATATATATATATATATATATATATATATATATATATATATATATATATATATATATATATATATATATATATATGTAAGTAAGCCTTAGGATTTTTATAATATATTAGCTTACTTAGGTTAGTTTTAAGTTCCTCTTTCATTTCTGAAGGCTGTAAAGTTCATTGTTAGTTAGCCTTCATGTTAGTAGGGTCTCTTCACTCCAGTGGTATTTTTGTTTAGTCTTGTTGACTAATCCTCCCTGTTTCTCCCCTCCATATTTTGGCTCTGCTGAATTGACTTGAGACCTGATTTCCGAGCTGCAGGCAGTTGGTATCTGCACCTTGACTAGTGAGCCTGCTTTCTTTCTCTGCTCATGGAATTACAGCAAGTCGGAGAATATATATATCTTCAGCTGGCAGTTTCTCTTGATCTTCGCCATTTCATCATTGCCTCTGGTGCAGTACTTGCCAGAGGGCCTCGCTTGGCGACGGTAAGGCGTGTCATCCACTTAAATTATAAAGCATTGATGAAGATTACTGGGATCACGGCATCCATAATTATTTCGGAGATGACTGGGATCATGGCAGTGCTGCAGTAGTCAGTTGAGTTTATGATTAACTCTATATTGAGATTTGCTGTCCTCGGCCTTCATTGGAGTGATTTTGGGAGGAGACTTGCATCATTTCATAATCATCCTTTAGCATGTAAAAGTCAGGTTATTCCTTTCTTTTGTTTTCTATTCCTCTCTGGGCCCCCTTCCTCCTTCAGAGGTTGAATGTGTTGCCTAATTATTGGTGTATGTGTTGTGTGTAAATGATTTTTGTTTTAATGTTTATGAAGAGGCCTAGTAATAATTTCTTGTATTTTTGAATTATAATATATATATTGGCTTTTTCTCATTGTTTTGCTATCCCCTTGAGTTATTCTTGTGCTGCATTTACTTGGGTTTGCTCCCACCTTAGTGGTTGGCTACCTTTTGAACACCTTAATTTGTGGTATCTTTAATTATTTATGGTCCTGTAGACCTAGATTGTGTTGTGGTCCAACGAGGCCATGACAAGTGGCGACCTCGCCAGGATCGATCGTATCCTGTGGTGTTCTTGTTGCAGTGCAAGGGTAATTCTTGGGGCTTGGTTAGTGTTAGGTGGCATGGTTACACCTCCTCAGTGTTTGATTGGTTGGCAATATTGCAAGTGAAATAATTTTGTTATAGGTAAAGTGTTGTGATTATTCGTAATCAAAATGGAGGATATGAATGTCGTAGAGTTGCTTGAAGGAGAGGGATGGCAGGATAGGTTGGCCGAATTAAACAAAGAGGAGTTAGAATCTGTGGCAGATTTTTCAGAAGTGGAGAGAACGATATCAATGAGGAAGGGTATACTATTGCTAAAGGTTTATGAGTGTGTTAAGGAGACTAAGACAGGAGCCAAACCCAAGGTTAGGAAAGAAGAGGTCTTGTCAGTAGAAATTTTGGATAGACAGATTAGTCTAAAACAAATGGAAATAGACCAGCAAAAAATGGTGTTTGAAGAGAGAGAGAGAGAAAGGCAGCATGAGTTAGCTAAGTTGGCTTTGCAAACGCCAGGGTCACCAGGGTCTCCTTCTCGTGTTGAGGCTTCCTCCTCCTCCTCAAATTTAGCTCAGGCTTTGAAGTTTGTCCCAAACTTCCAGGAAGATAACGTGGCAGAGTTCTTTATGTCATTCGAAAGAATTGCTAATAAGTTAGAATGGCCTATTGGATTATGGACTACTCTTATCCAGAGTAAATTGATCGGGAAAGCCCAAAAGGTGTATGTAACTTTAGAAGAAAATCTCTCCTCGGATTATGAAAGTGTAAAGGCGATAGTGTTGAAGGCATATGAGCTCGTGCCGGAGGCTATCGGCAAAGGTTCCGTAATTTAAGGAAAAATGAAAATCAGACTTTCGTAGAATTTGCAAGGAGTAAGGAGCAATTTGCTACTGATTGGTTGAAATCTAAAGAGGTGGACGATTTTGATAAGTTAAAGCAGTTGCTGTTGGTTGAAGAGTTCAAAAGGTGTACTCTGATCGTTTGAAGGTTCATTTGGAGGAGCTGAAATTAGATTCCCTTCAGGAGGTTGCTGTGGCATCAGATGAGTACTTTTTGTCTCAAAAAGATACTATGAAAGAGACGATACCCAAGGAAAAATCGCGTTGGGGTTATTCTGGGAAATCTGGTAATTTTAATAACCGAAAGAATATGTCTCAGAATGTACAATCAAATAAGTTTCTCGAATGGTCAATCAAAGGTGTGGTACTCGCAAAAATAACAGACTTAGGAGTCGGATGTTTATGATCCACAAAAGTCTAAGTATTTGACGTGCTTTTTCTGTAACAAGCGGGGTCATGTCAAAAGAATGTGTAATGCTTGGAAAAAGGTATGTAATAGTAAAGGTAATCCGATGATGGCAGTTGAGAAAAGTGCTAGTCAGGTTGGATCTCTGCCCTCGACTCAATGACTAAGAAAGTCAGAGACTGGTAGTTCCTTCGGTGATTTTCTGGCCGTGGGTGACGTCTCGCTGGATGGTAAAGGTCAAGGGAGGAAAGTGAATATTTTACGTGATACCGGAGCTGCGCAATCATTAATTCTTAGAGATTTGGTCCCGAATGATTTTGTGTATGAGAATCGGGAGTTTGTTATTTTGAGTGGTTTCCCGGACACGGTAAAATCGTATCAATTGGTCTATTT
The DNA here is from genome assembly GCF_040412425.1 of Macrobrachium rosenbergii. Taxonomy (NCBI): domain Eukaryota; kingdom Metazoa; phylum Arthropoda; class Malacostraca; order Decapoda; family Palaemonidae; genus Macrobrachium; species Macrobrachium rosenbergii. The sequence continues at coordinate 49,506,290 of NC_089796.1, forward strand.
CATCTTAGTTGTCCTTATTTTTCGGGGAATATCCGTTTGGCTATTGTTGATAAATTTCCGATTAAAAAGGTGGATGTGGTTCTCGGAAATGAGGTTGTGTATGAGAATAAGTCCGTGCCAATTGTGATTAATCCGGATGTGGAAGTAGCGGTAGTCACTCGTGCTAAAGCAAAAAGGCTGTTGACGCTGCAGAGTCAACAGTCGACGTTGATTTGAGTAGTTTAGGACGTAGTGATGTAGCTGTAGATAGTAGTAGTGTTAGATTAAAACCCAATTGGACTGTTAAAGTACTTGTTTCGGCTCAGAAAAAGGAGTTTGGTAGTCTCCTTATTGATTCTGGTGAGATAACGAATGTGACTGTTCCTATGTTTAAGGTAATTAATAGAATATTGTATAGAGTAAGTAGACCAATGCATGCCTCGGGGAGGATTACGAAATTATTCGACAGATTGTGGTTCTTGAATGTTACCGTCATGAGTTGATGTCATTAGCTCACGAGAATGTGATGGCGGGACATTTTGGTATTCACAAAACAGTTGTAGGTTATTGAATAATTTCTTTTGGCCTAAGTTGAAAGGTGATGTAAAAAAATTTGTTAATAGTTGTGAAGTTTGTCAGAGAATCGGCAAACCTAATCTACCTATTCCAAAGGCTCCATTAATACCTATCCCTGTTGTGTCTGAACCTTTTCGTGAAGTTTTAATTGATGTTGTTGGTCCTCTCCCAAAGTCAAAGAGTGGAAATGAGTATATTTTCACTATTATGGATCGTATGTCTCGCTACCCCGAGGCAATCCCCTTGCGGTCCATAAGGAGTGAAAAGATTGTAGAGGCATTAATAGGTTTCTTTTCAAAATTTGGTCTTCCGAAGGTAATTCAGTCTGACTGCGGTACTAACTTCACGAGTCGTTATTTTAAGCAGAAAATGACTGAATTGGGGATTAAACATGTAACGTCTTCGCCTTATCATCCAGAGTCACAGGGTGCTTTGGAGCGTTTTCACCAAACTATGAAAAGCATGTTAAAGAAATATTGTATTGTGAATGGGGCTGAATGGGATAAAAACCTTCCCTTCCTCTTATTCGCATTCCGCTCTATTCCTGGTCAATCTCTCGGTCTCTCTCCTTTTAATTTGATTTTTGGACATTCTGTAAGGGGTCCGCTCGATATGGTGAGAGAGGCTTGGGAGGGAGATGCACCTGATTTGAATCTGTATGATTACCTTAATAATTTGAATGCTAAATTAACCAGGGCTTGGTCTTTTGCAGGTGAGAATTTGTTGAAAAGTCAGAAGAAAATGAAATTTTATTTTGACAGAAAGACTGTGACACGGGACTTCGACGTAGGACAGAAGGTACTGGTTCTGTTACCTATCCCAGGTAATTCTCTCAAAGCTACCTTCCAGGGACCATGGAAGGTATTAAAGAAGGTAAATAATGTTAATTTCTTGGTGGAAACGCCAGATAGGAGAAAGCCTCATCAATTGGTACATATAAATATGATGAAAACCTTCCATGAAAGAGAGAAGGTTAGGCCAATTGCGGCTCTTCAAGACTGCAGAAGTGACTTTGTTAGTAATAATGCTTCTTTTTCAGATGAGCCTAATAATGATTGCTTTTCAGAGGATAGGGACGTTTACTTGAAAGATAGTGAATGGCTGGCAGGTAATGTCGAGGCTTTAGAAAATTTATCTCAGATGTTGAGTCACTTGGGTAAAGATGAGCAACAATCCTTGAGAAATTTGGTTTTAAAATATAGGGACTTGTTTTCTGTGCCCGGCAAGACCACGATCTTGCAGCACGACGTGGACGTAGGGGACGCCACGCCCGTGAAGCAGGCTCATTATAGGTTGAACCCAAAAAGAATGAAATTGTTGCTAGAGAGGTTGAGTATATGCTCAAGCATAATTTAATTGAGCCGAGTTGTAGTCCTTGGTCATCTCCAGTTGTGTTGGTCAAGAAATCTGACGGAGACTATCGTCTTTGTTTTGATTACAGGAAGCTTAATGAGGTGATCAAGGCTGATAGTTTTCCATTGCCTCGAGTGGAGGATTGCATCGATCGAATGGGTCGTGCTAAATATATTACGAAGTTCGACTTATTAAAAGGGTATTGGCAGGTGCCCCTGTCGGAAAGGGCCAGAAATGTTTCGGCTTTTGTAACCCAACAGGGGTTATTTCAATGTAAAGTGATGCCCTTTGGCATGAAAAATGCTGCTGCCACTTTTCAGCGACTTATGAATTCTTTGGTTAGTGGTCTAGAGGGATGTGTGGTGTATATCGATGACTTGGTTATTTTTAGCGACGACTGGCAGTCGCACTTGAAGAGAATTGAGGCCTTATTCAAAGTACTCAGGAAAGCAGGCCTGGTTATTAATTTAAGAAAGTCTGATTTCGCAAAAGCCACGGTGGTTTATCTTGGACATGAGATAGGAGCAGGTATGGTAGCTCCTAAGGAGGCTAACATTGAAGCCATTCGTAAGGTAGAGGTTCCTAAATGTAGGAAAGATTTGCGAAGGGTATTAGGAATGGCAAGTTATTATCGTAGATTCATTCGCAATTTTTCAGACATTACGGAACCTCTTACTGCTTTGTTGAAGAAAAATGTTACCTTCGTTTGGAGTAAGGAGGCTCAGGAGGCATTAGAGAAGATAAAACTGATCCTCATTAGTCGGCCTTTGTTAGCAGCTCTAATTTTGACTCTCCATTCCAGCTTACCACTGATGCGAGCGATGTGGGGGTTGGTGCGGTATTGAGTCAGGCTGACAGTAATGGTATCGTCCACCCGGTGGCATATTTTTCTAAAAAGCTCACTTCGCCTCAAAGAAGGTATTCCACAATCGAGAAGGAGACGTTGGCCTTGATCTTAGCATTAACTCATTTTAATGTCTATCTCTCCTCCTCAGGTGTGCCCATTAAAGTTTGCACGGACCATAATCCATTAACGTTCTTGAATCGATACAAGAATAAGAATCAGAGATTGATGCGCTGGAGTATTTTGGTCCAAGAATTCAATCTACAGTTTAAGCATATCCCAGGTAAAGAGAATATGGTGGCTGATGCATTGTCCCGGCTGGCAGAGTAAGTGCAAACTAGGTAATTTTAAAGGCTATTCTTTACCTGTTGGTAAGTTCCCTGTTACTCGTGTTTTCTAGTTTCAGTACTAATCATTATTTTCAGATGGTTTCTTTTTATTTTTGTGTGATGATGGTCGAACAGGTTATGATGTAATGCAACACTACAATGTTGGATATGATGACGGGTTATGTTATTTGATATGATAGATGGATGTTGACCATCTGTAAGATAATTATTCTGTTAATTGGTGGATTCAACTGTTATTTTATAGGATGATTATATATTTATGCCTTTAATTCCTTTAGGAGGTTGTGAAGTTTATAATGAATGGTGTTATTTCTGTGGTCGAGTTGAGTTTAAAACTGAGGTATCAAAATTATCTGGTTATGAATTATTTCAGGTGTGGTGGTTTAGGTATTTATGGATAATCCTAGATTGGACTCCTTATGTTTTAGGCAATGGTATTTATTACATTAGTTGGGTATGTAAATTAGGTTAAGAATTTTGTGTGACAAATTGATTTCTGTTTATACACCCCTTTGTTAGGAGAGTGTGGACTCCAAATTTAGTGTTAATAGTGCTTCAAAAAAAAAAAAAAAAAAAGTGCTGTGTTAGTGCTGTAACGTGTTATGTATTCAAGACACTTTGGTGTAAGGTTAATGTACCGGTGTTATGATGGTGAAAGGTTAATGTACCGGTGTTATGATGGTGAAAGGTTAATGTACAGGTGCTATGATGGTGTAAGGTCAATGTACAGGTGTTACAAAGGTTGTGCAGTGGAAAAGTACAGCTAAGGTGTATGATATTTTCAGGATATTTAATCCTTATACCTTCGCAGCTTTGAACAATTCACAAGGAAAGATGAACCTTTTCCCTTTACTTACCTTGTGTCAAAGTCTGTGGTGAACAGTAAATTGGTGTACTATTTATATTTGACGAAGGATGTGGTGTATATTTCAGGTAGCCTATGAGGCATTAAGGATGTCACATGTTAGTATAAGTATTTACAAATTACCCAAGTAATGAGTCCTTTATTTGGACATTATATTTTGTTGGATGGGTGTATGACAATTTGGTTTTATAGCATATATTAATTGTCTTTAGTGCCACTCCCTCTCCTCTTGCAACCTGGGTGATCCCATATGGTGATAATCAATTATTGATACAGGTTGGTCCTATGATTTTAGTCCTAGGTGAAGGACTTGGCACAATTATTTAGTGTATGGTGTTTGTGATACTTTTCATTTAACATTTGTAATTCCTCTGTTGGTTGTTTATGTATTTCAAGTGTTTATATTGGATTATTAATTACCTTAACTTTAACGTAAACTTTTGTATATTTGTGTTGAAAACTTTTGCATGTTTGTCTTCAAAAAAAAAAAAATTTTTTTTCTCTGGGTGAGGAGGTGTAAGTAAGCCTTAGGATTTTTATAATATATTAGCTTACTTAGGTTAGTTTTTAAGTTCCTCTTTCATTTCTGAAGGCTGTAAAGTTCATTGTTAGTTCGCCTTCATGTTAGTAGGGTCTCTTCACTCCAGTGGTATTTTTGTTTAGTCTTGTTGACTAATCCTCCCTGTTTCTCCCCTCCATATTTTGGCTCTGCTGAATTGACTTGAGACCTGATTTCCGAGCTGCAGGCAGTTGGTATCTGCACCTTGACTAGTGAGCCTGCTTTCTTTCTCTGCTCATGGAATTACAGCAAGTCGGAGAATATATATATCTTCAGCTGGCAGTTTCTCTTGATCTTCGCCATTTCATCATTGCCTCTGGTGCAGTACTTGCCAGAGGGGCCTCGCTTGGCGACGGTAAGGCGTGTCATCCACTTAAATTATAAAGCATTGATGAAGATTACTGGGATCACGGCATCCATAATTATTTCGGAGATGACTGGGATCATGGCAGTGCTGCAGTAGTCAGTTGAGTTTATGATTAACTCTATATTGAGATTTGCTGTCCTCGGCCTTCATTGGAGTGATTTTGGGAGGAGACTTGCATCATTTCATAATCATCCTTTAGCATGTAAAAGTCAGGTTATTCCTTTCTTTTTGTTTTCTATTCCTCTCTGGGCCCCCTTTCCTCCTTCAGAGGTTGAATGTGTTGCCTAATTATTGGTGTATGTGTTGTGTGTAAATGATTTTTGTTTTAATGTTTATGAAGAGGCCTAGTAATAATTTCTTGTATTTTTGAATTATAATATATATATTGGCTTTTTCTCATTGTTTTGCTATCCCCCTTGAGTTATTCTTGTGCTGCATTTACTTGGGTTTGCTCCCACCTTAGTGGTTGGCTACCTTTTGAACACCTTAATTTGTGGTATCTTTAATTATTTATGGTCCTGTAGACCTAGATTGTGTTGTGGTCCAACGAGGCCATGACAATATATATATATATATATATATATATATATATATATATATATATATATATATATATATATATATATATATATATATATAGTAACTGGTCACGAAGGTGACCTTTGAAAAAATATGTCTCAGCATTTCGAGAGATCATATGACTGAACACAGCATGTAATAAAATGCTTGAGTGTCGTTCGCATACCACAAGAAGTCAGTGTTACAGAGAAAACTCTTGCTGGCAAAACACGTGGAGTGGAAATGCGATTTCAGCTTAGAACATTCTAGAAGGTGATCCGGTTACAGATCTGGATTTGAAGAGAATATCACTGCGTTTTGTTCCTCTGGTTGTGTGTGTAGGTACGTGTGTGACCAAGTACCTCATGACGCCTTGTTTTACAGAAGGCGTGTCTTATTGTATCTTGAACTTGAACGATGTCACGAGAGTGTGTTCATATGTGCGTTGCAAAACCCATATAATGGGCGTGTTTCATAGAATGAGGGGCAATACGATCCATTCTGAGTAGAATTATCAGGTGAACTGTGCAAAAGGGAAGCACACAGATGGAGTCTGTTCCAGAGGACTTTCGTGAAGTGAGTATAACTCATAAAACATTTTAGATTTTTCTTACAGACTCTGGAGAAAGACTTTTTCCCTGTTGCAGTGAAATCTTGTGTTTCTGCATTTTTTACATTTTCTGGTTTTTAATATAACACTTGTCTCTTACAGGTATTCCTTCCTTCCTTCTTTTTCTCCATGTTCCTCTTCAAGGAAGGGAGTGGTGTGACATTGAATTATATATGAAATGACCTTTATAATGTAGCCTACTGTATTGAGTGACCTTTTATGATTTGGGTGACAGATGATTTATTTCTGTATTTTCTTAAATAATTGGGTGTCTATGTTTTGGACCTTAATCAGAAGAGTTTTCAAAGTTATGTTGAATCATTCGATTTCATTCTTTCATAGCTTAGGCTATTTGAAGTTATTTTCATTATTTTTTTTGTCAATAAAGTTTTTAGTTTTGTAACCTAGTATCTCATCCCAGTAGACCTTAGAATTTAGTTAGGGGCAATGAATAACTTATGATGTGAAGATGACAGATCAGCTGACACAGCAAGTTGGCTCTCGCTACCATACAGAGATACCAACCTCTGTTCTTAAAACAGAAACTT